>NW_015622152.1:346064-573310 GCF_000836295.1 Verruconis gallopava
AAAAAAAAAAAAAAAAAGAAAAAATTTAAGAAAGCAAAAAGATCAAAGGATAAGACACTCTCCTAACTATGATCAGTTCTTACAAACGTGATGCGAAATCAGAAACTGCCGAGAAGTAATACGCTGGGTGAATACATGCACCAAGAGAATATCAAAGATTCTCCCAATCCAGGTGAACAAATTGTATTAGGTGACCCAGGTTTCGATATGCAATGTCCTCACGCTCATTATAACTGAAATTTGTAATCCTAATAAACAGAGTCCAATTCAGTCCAGCAATTTTCATTGCCTTTTTCTCCCTTCCTTTTTCCCTTTGCGCAATTCTACTACCATTAAAAGTCGAGTACAGCACATGACTCCGATACACTTTCAAAATAGGCTTTGTTCTCCCGTTTTTTTCTATTTCTTTTTCCCCTTTTTTTTTTAAAAAAAAAATGAAATTCTTCATTCTGAAAAGAGAGAACGTACGAATACTGCAACCCTACAATTATCGGATTGGAAGACGGAGCATGATGGAAATCACAATTTGCTGCCGCTGCCGCTTGAAAACGTTGAGTGATCTGATAGATTTATGGATCAGTAATCAACAACCCTCCAAGCTTGCGCGAAGAGAGAAGTTTCGTCCGTTTCCTCTTGCAATTCCCGTCTAGAAATCGCTCCCTCATATATGCATCTGAGGCCCAAAATGATACTCTCCTTTGTGCCCCGACCCTGATTGCGACGGGTCTGGTAGGCTCGGACTTAAGAAGCTGTGATTCCAAATCCGATACTCCTTCCCCAGCCCCTTCCGCCCCCACCTACCAACCTTTCTCCCAAAACGCCTCAAACAACCTCGCTGGACATCTCGATCTGTAAGCTACGTGCGCTTTGACTTCATTTACCCTGACGTCGTACTTGCCCTCATGACGTGTTCGGCTGCCGCTTGTGCGAGAATGTCAGATTGTGCGGTGGAGTTTAGCGGAGATGTGTATGAGTTCAATGACCGACTCTTGATATCGGCTTCAGGATAAATACACGATCAACAACCCAAGCAAGGGCTCGCCGTAGCTCTGCTTCGCATGTACCTATTTACAAAGTCCAAGCGTTCGAAACTCTGTGACTGAAGAGACCACAAGAGAAAAAGAGACGAGGTCACAGACCACACTAGTTCGGATCGAATACCGTCGAAAGTACCATCAAAGGTGACCATAAAGATGGAAGACGCGGGACTCATTCAGCCCTACCTTGATGTTCACGCAAACCCGCAAGGCCCAGGAGATGCCAGACCAACAGCGCTGCAGATCATCGCGGACGAAGACGTCGTCATGCGGTGGCAAGACAAGACGGTCTTGATCACAGGCGGATCATCTGGAATCGGCGTGGAGACGGCCAGGGCGCTCCACCACACGGGGGCCAAGGTGTTCATCACGACGAGGAACACGGCGAAAGCAGAAAAGGTCCGAGGCGACATCCTTGCCTCGAGCCCCTCGACGAGGGACGTCGGCATCATCGAGATGGAGCTGGACAGCCTCGCCTCCGTGAGGCGTGGAGCCGAGACGTTTCTGGCCCAGGCTTCCGGTCTGAACGTGCTCGTCAACAACGCAGGCGTGATGGCGGCACCGCACGGAAAAACGGCCGACGGCTTCGAGACGCATCTAGGGACGAATCACTTCTCGCACTTTCTCCTCACGGAGCTCTTGCTGCCCACGCTCATCGCCTCCTCGACGACGAGCTTCCCCTCTCGCGTCGTCAACGTCGCAAGCATGGGTCACTGGCATCAGGAGGGAGGCCTCAGCGCAGCAGGCGTGTTCGAAGACCTGTGCTTTGACAAAACACCGTACCAGCCCATGGTCGCATACGGTCGCTCGAAGCACGCGAACATTCTGCACGCCAACGGCATCGAACGCAGGTACGGCTCGGACGCGCGGAATCCGGTCCACGCCTTTAGCCTTCACCCGGGAGGCATCACCACTGAACTGTGGAGACATCTCGGCCAAACTGCCACGGCCCCAAGTAGCCACAAAGACAAGCACTGGGAGACTTGGAAGAGCGTCGAACAGGGCGCCGCAACGACGGTCTGGTGTGCAACGGCGAAAGTCTGGCATGGTAAGCCCGGACGATACTGCGAGGATTGTGGAGAAAGCGCGCCTAGCCCATACAAAACCCGAGCTGAATGGCCACTAGGCTCGCCAGGATATGCGCCATGGGCATACGATGAGATTGCTGAACAAAAACTTTGGGACATCAGCGAGAAGGCGGTGAAGAGTTTTGCATAGAGCCTTATGGCAGAGGAAATCTCTAGCAGTTCGTGTAGAGGACTCAAATAACGTGCGTGAATCGTAATCGGTAGTAGTTGGTTAGTAAGCTTGATGAGCTTTCAAATAAAACGGGAATCGCTTGCCAAAAGCTTGCGGTGTGAGTGAGAGATGAGAACGCCCGGTTCTAAATCTATTCTTATTCCACAAGAACTGTCACTCTATTTGGCTCGTCAACTTCCGAACCACAGCATGCCTCCAAATTGGTCCCCATCTTCCTCTATGAATTAGTCATCCGGGATGCGCGTGAAGAAACAATCTCACGTCATGCTTGAACACCCCAAGCATCCAGAATTCTCTTCGCTACTGCTTCTCCAGCCCAGTACGCACCAGTGACTGTGCCCAGCGCAACGAAGGGCGCAGTATGCTCACCGGCAAGCCATACACCTCTCTCGACCAAGCCTGCTCCCTCTCTCAAACACTCAACACTCTCATCGCACCGTGTGCTTCCCACGGGGAAGTTTGTGTACGAGCCGTACCCTGCGAATTTGTCGTTGGTCCAGCCAGTTGCCAAAACGTCCACTGGTTGGCATTCTTTATCTCCTGGCTGGTAATTCGGTAGACGGGATACATACGGCTCAAAGAAGCGCCACAGTTCCGCATCAACTTTGGATTTACCACCACTTGAGTGGTCTCGCAGGATTTTAGCGATATGATCCGCTGTTGGTCCGGAGATGTAAAACAGCAACGTTGGGTGTTCACAGCCCGCGGGTAGCGCGGCAAGATTGATGCAATCTTGTATCCACCCTTTCGGATTGGTGTCCTTTGCGTACTCCGGCGCAATAAATGTAGTAAATCCAACGTAATGCTCCTCGTTACTACGTTCAATCGGCGTCATTTGGCGCAGTGGTGCAGTCGTTGCCGTCAGATTAGGGGCCTCGCTCTTAGCTTCCTGTATCCGAGCGGCTGTAAGTTCGCTTGTTTGAGTTGCAGGACTGTCCCACCAGGGTTTCGAGAAAGTGATGTATACTTTGTCCAGATTTCCGTATCCGAGCTCGTCTATAGCTTCACTCATTCTCTTCGGTAGCTCTGGCTCAAACACACTTTTGTTTCTCTTCAGCCAACCAAGCGGGCACGTCACAATTACCTCGTCAAAAGTTTCGGTTCCTCTGCCCTCGAGCCCAACCGTCACCTTGGCCTCGTCAGTTGAGATAAGCTTGTTGACCACATGTTTAAGCTTGACCACACCAGCCTTGAGTGCTGGTGTGGACACGTGCTCGAGTACTTTCTCGTATGTGCCTGCACAGAACAGGTTTTCACCCTCGAGGCACTCTTCTAGCCAAAGAAACCTCAAGGACTGCGTGCTCGTCGTGGCACCGATGAAACCTCCCCACATCTCGGCTAGCTTTAGCACGAGACCTTTGCGGTGCTTCATCTCTTCCTTTCAAACATGTCAGCGGCGTACTAACATATTGTTTCGAGGGGATATGGAAACTAACAGCGTCGGCATTGCTCAACATCATTTGTGACACTAGCTTTTCATCGACATGATCTCGGATGTAATCCATCAGGCTGGTCTTCTCGTTGATTTGGGCACTGCATGCGTTTGAGTATTTGAATGCCTCACCGATGAGACTCCACAGCATCTCTGCGTTCTCTCCAGCTAGTTCCTCTGGAATCTCGGTTCCGTCCGGACCAAAGGCAACCTGTCGTTCGCCCCAGTCATGCGTTGCTGTCTCGGTAGAATGTACCAAGTCTAAGATGGGATTGTTCTGCGTTCCATGGATCCAATTCGGGCCCATGTCTACAGTGTGCGTGCCGACTTTGGACTGGAACAGCTACACAAGGTCAGCAACAAGGGGTTTCGAGGTGCCATCGTGGCGTAAAGCACATACTCTGCCGCCTAGGCGATCCCGCGCTTCAAAAATGGTAACGTTGACGCCGTGTCGCAGCAAGATATCCGCGGCTTTCAGCCCCGCGAAGCCAGCGCCGACGATCGCGACACGCGGCTTCCGCGCCTTGGCCGCTATTCTCCTGAGCATCTTTGGAGCTTCGGGCCTATCGAATCGATCGCTCTTGGTCATGTGAGCAGCCACCAAATCCTGCTGCATTCGGGACATCTGTTCTATGCGCGGCTGGCCGTTTAGTAAAGGAGCTGGCGGGACATGTACCAGTATGGCAGGCATCTTTCTCGTTTTCCGCAAAGCTCGTCAAGAAACAGTAACAAACAAACAGTGTGAAGAAGACGAGGAGGAAAGGTCAGGTGATCTTAAAGGAGCACTCGCCTGGGAGGAGAACGTGTTTGAATGATCAGAAAGGGCAAGTCTACTGTTAGAGGACGGTAAAGTAGAACAAAACGTGTTGGTGTATGTGTACGATCATGGTGGTGAAAGGGAAGCCGTGGAGAGGAACGGGGAATCAGCGAGGCCAACAAAGGGAGCAGATCTGGTGACGCAGGGTTAGAGTTGTGCTTCCAGTGACGGTTGATGACGAGGCATCACGATGCGACGGTGTTTGTTTGGGAAACGCTCAAGCAGGTAGAAACGGAGTCTGGATGGAGAGAGAGGAGGGAGAGTGGAGAGAGGAGGACGAGAGCGCGGAGCGAATGTGATATCAGAAACGTACATGAAGGGCAAAGGCAGGGCAGCTAACGCCGCTCTAGATAAAGGCCGGCCCGACTGAGGTTGACCCCGCGGCGAAGAATCCTGGGGCGACTCGGTGCGCTGCTCGGCAGTGGTCGGAGCCGGTTCCCGAACAAGCCTCGATCCGCCAAAATCTGGTCAGACGATCGTGTATCTGTTGGGGACAGCCATGGACACGTTTTGGGCGGATTGAGGAAATCCGCTCGTGTGCGCCCGCAAGGCGGCGCTGATGTTTTGCGTCCGCCGTGTGCCAATCACAAGTCTCTCTTGTGCGAGCCCGCAAAAACTCCCGCGTCACCCGTTGCACGAATCAGAGAGTCCAAATGCGCCACAAGATAAAGCAACTCGCATGTCATTCTCGGTGTCGTACATGGTAGAATCAAGCCATGCCTCCAGCTTCGCTCGCCTCCAGCATAAAAAATTCGTTTAGCGTGATGTTGACACAGACAATGGAATCCAGGTAGGTATGCTCGCGCCTGTTGATGCTAAATGGCTCCCTGGATTCGTCGCACACGCAGGACAAGGCATTCGGCGACAATCGCCCACCCTCCTTCCGTCCCCTCTCCTTTCTCCTGCTTGCCATGTGCGCTCTTCCCAAGTTCCTCCTTTGTTCCCTGTATTCGTCCCTGCCAAATGACCCTGATCACCTCCAGTTACCCTTGCTTAAGCTCAAGAGACTCTGAACACAGTCTAGATCCTCGTTCCCACCACCTGCACCCATGAAGGCCTCAACTTCTGCATCGACGGCCGCAGGCGGAGCGGTCCTTCTCTTCTCGGCGTCCATGAAGCCACCGAAGCTCGTTGCATAGCTTGGCAATTGCGTGTTCTCGCCGAGGATAGTGCGCCCTCGCCGCGGGTTCGATGCACTAATGGCAGGTGGGCGACGGCGAGATGCTGCGTTGGCTTGATTGTCTTCGGGATCCCAATTCTCCTTGTCCGAATCCCCAGACGGACTGAGCTGTTCTTCTGTGCCCTTCTTGCTGTCCTTGGACTCTGGTTGCTGCAGCCGACCATAACTAGTGTTCGCTCGCTGCAGTCTGACTTTGGTTGGCTTGCCGCTGTTCAATGCCGCAACACTGGTTCGGCCGACCATTGCGGAGTTTGTCTTCCTACTGTTCGGTCGCAGAGCAGTTCTACTGTTCTGCCTGATCAGTCCGATGGCATCTGCAGCGCTGCCGCTGTTCTCTTGCTCAGCTTTGTTGACGAGAGAGTTTCGCGCCTCGCTGTCACACCAGAATTCCCATGCTCGGGAATCACGAGAACGCCCAAGTTGCGAGACACGAGGGACTTTCGCCCGAGAGGAAAATTCAGATCCCGACTGCGTGAAATGGTCGCTCAAGCCGGCAGCACTGTAGCTCCGCCGCAAGCCGCCAAGAGGAGGTCGGTCATTGGTTGGGCTCGTTGCTACAGGCTGCGCTCGTGGAGGGGATGGAATGGAGCGATCGATAACTCTTGCCTGTCCGTCCTCTGTCGTTGACAGTCGAAGATATGAGCCGCTCTTTCTGAGCCCAGGGACGCGTTGATCTTGCGTAGAAACGGACGAGGCAACAGGCACTTCATCCGTATGTTGTCGAGCGAATGACGCGCTTCTTCTGTTCGCGAGATACGTTGGTCGCGTAAGGGAAGAGAATAAAGCGTCCTGGGAGGATGACGGCAGCGTTTGGGAGCTACCGACATCAGTGGGGAGCGTGGACGCCGGCAAGTCTTGCGACGAAGTGATACTTGCTGCCACGGCCGTGCTTTGGGTGTCGTGCTGCACACAGCCTTTCTTGTCCTCTGTCGCGATGTCAACTTTGGTCTTGTCAGAACGAGTTATTTCGTTCTGGATTGATGTCTCTCCGTGTTCTACGCTCGCTTCGACACCGACCGTCTGCGTTAAATCACATCCCGGCGATGCACCCTGTGCTCCTGGCTGTTCTTCGCGTGTTTTATCTACATCGACGTGTTCCCGGATTGGCGAAGAGGGGGCAGGACTCGATGACTTGCCCGACATCTGAGAATCGATGTCGCTCGTGTTGAGCGGCTTTGCTTTGCGTCTTGAGCTCTGACGCCGGTTCTGGAACCATATCTTGAGAACTGCGTTAGTGAGGTCCGACTCTACAGCGTGTCAAACGCGTACTTGGACTTCCTTGTCGCCTAACGCGACTTTGCTGATAATCTCCTGCCTTTCTTCTTTACTTGGTCTGGGGTTGCGCAAGAACGCCTCCTCTAGCACACGCTGGTCATCCGGACTATGGGTTCGTAAGTACGCATCCAGGCTTCGAGCGTAAAAATGCGATATGAAAGATCGCGTTGTAAGATAAAGAGGGGACGTCGGGTGGAAACGCGACAGGTCAGCTGCTTACCTCGTCCGCCTTCTCCTCTGTCTTGCCAGCGGCTTGTTGTCACAATCTGGAGGCAGATTATTGGCAACGCTGTCTGGGGAGTGCACAAGGAAGGCAATTGTCCTGTCTGGGGAGCTTGTCTTCGACTTTGATGCCTCTTCTTCCAAGGCGCCGGACGAGGGTGGGCTGCTCATTGTATCATGACTTTCCGAGAGGACTCCAACCGCAAGCAGGCAAAGAATAGTAGCTTTGTGTTTTCCTTCTCAAGCTGTAAAAGGAGAGCAAAGGACGGTCAAGACGTGACGGAAGCTCACCGCGCAGGGCAAAAGAGAGTGGTGGAGTGTTGACGGGGAGTGTGCAATAGCGCGGACAATGGGACGCGCGCGACTTCGGCTAGACCGTGCAAGACGCGGGTGCACAGAGGCAGAGTCACGAAAATCGCCTGGAGCGTGTGCGCACCGCGACGGCGGGATGGCACCACTGGTGATGGAAGGATAGGAAAAATAATCAGCACTGATGATCAAGTTGCCTCACATGTAGCCGCTAAGGGAAAGGGAAGCTGAGAAGCCAAATCAGGTTGAATAGCACCAAAGGTTGCAGGACGAAAACCAGCGTGCGCTGTCCTGAATGACGAAACAGTCGGCCGCTCGCTCTCCCCACGTTTCGTACGCCAGGTCCCGTGACTTTAAGGTGGCTTGGCCGTAACTCGCGTCTCAAGATGCCAGTTGACCCTTGTCTGCCTCCATACGGCCAACATTTCGATCCCGCCGAAACTCCACGTAAACAGTAACGGACTCCCGTACGGTCGCCGATTATGGGAGAGGCAGAAGACAAGGCGGAGAAGCTCGCCGCCGCAAAGAAAAAGGTCGCCGATGACTTTTGGCATCAACCCGCATCAGGAGCATTCCAAGCTGACGGCGAACGCAGTACGAGCAATTGAAGAAGCAGAAAGCAAAGAAGGGCGGCGCAAGCGCCGCCAAGAAGAAGGACGACAAAGAAGCAGAGTCATTCCCCAGCAAAGAAACCGAAGACGTAAAAGATGACGTCGACGCTGCCGAGGACGAGCCTGCCGTGGAGGAGAAGCCTGCGTCGCCCAAGCAGCCACATGGTCGCCAGCCGTCCATGTCGATTCAGTCCAAATTGAGGAGTGAGAGCTTCAGGAAGGAGAGTCCCAAGTCGCCGACGGGCGATGTTGACCTGGCGGCCAGGGTGGACGAGCTGGAGAAAGAGAACAAGAGGCTGATCGCGGACAAGAAGAAGGTCGAGGACGAGCTTCAAGAGCTGCGAGAGGCCCATGGTGAGAGCGACTGGCTGAAGGATGAGACGAAAAAGGCGGACACGCACGCCGCTGAGCTGGAAAAGCTGGTATGTGGTCAATCCGGCATCGAAGATCGCAGCTCCTTTTTGTTCCCCTCCCCTTGATAGCATGCCCTTGATAGCGTGCTGAGACGGCTCGGCTGACATGCAATTACCCCCAAAAAAACAGAGAGCGGAAATCGCTTCCCTCCAACGACAGAACGCACAGCTTGCTGCCGCAAAACGCCGCGCCTCCTCATCTGTCTCCCTAACGTCCAGCAGCGCCTCCGACCTCGCCTCCCAGCTTGCCTCCAAGAGCGAAACCATCTCCTCGCTCGAGCTTGAGATATCCTCCTTACAATCCAAGCTTGCGGCTGCGCAGAAGTTCGCGGACGAGCAGACCAGTCGCATTTCCAGCCTCGAGCTGGACCTGCAGAAGGCGCGGCACGAGGCCGAATCGTCAGCGCAGGAGCTCGCAGACCTGAAGGCGAACCTGGACAAAGCTAGCGAGCGGGCCGCGGCAGACGGCAGCGCACGCAGTTCGGCAGAGACGCGTGTTGCGCAGCTTGAGGCTGAGCTAGGAACGGCGAGACGTGCGGCCGAGGAAGCGATGAAGCGTGCGGCCACGCAGGAAAAGAAGGTCGAGACACTGACGACTCTGCATCGCGAATCTGATGCAAGACACCAGGCGAAGCTCGCGGATCTGAGCAAGTCGGAGCGTGAGGCGAAGGAGCTTCGCTCGCGCATCACGGCACTGAGCAACGAAAATGCTCGCTTGATGGACGAGGCGGTCCGACGCAAGAAGCTCGAGACCGAGGGCGACGCCGACGGTCTAGACGAGATTGAAGACGAGGAACGCCAAAGGCTCGCGTCTCGCGTTCGCGAGCTAGAGGAGGAGGTGTTCGAGCTTCGAAGGGGTGTCTGGCGCGAGAAGCGCATAGCCCTCCAGCCTGGCATGGACAGCGACCCTTATTCCAGCCATGGAACGTTTGATGATATCGACCTCAACCCGACCGGCTCGCCCGTGGGCGTGCGCAAACAGACGCAGCATTCAACCTTCAGCGACGTGATCAACTCGGGCATCGCCGCATTTAGGGGTGACACCAACACGGAGAAGCGGCGGAATAGAGGCCAAAGCCTGGGCCTCCTCAGCGACGATGCCTTTGAATTCGATGAAGCTGCCTTTGCCGCAGCGCAGGCAGACGAGGCAAAGAAAAGACTGGAACGTGTTAAGGAGGTCAAGCGTGGCCTGATCAACTGGAAAGGATGGCGGGTTGACATCGCAGACTTGAGAGGAGGATGGGGTGGTGTATTTGAGGCCTAAGATCGATGATCGGTTAACAATCAACGGTTGCGCGAGACGGCAATCCAACACAATTTCATGACTTTGCAGACGAGGCTGCTATCATTTGTACGATATGATTAACGTGAGTAAACCCGGGGCAAGGTGCTTCTATCTAAACAATAGACATTACTCTTACGAACGGAGAAATACATGAGATGTAATTTCAGTTGATCGTGACAGTATTAGCCTTAACTAAAAAGGATTAATGTCATGCACTGCTGTCACAAGCCGTGGCATTTTTTCGTTGGGTATACTTGTCTTTAGGCATACCATATGATTTAAACTTATTCACAGCTCAAGATCCCATTCTGAAGACTCAATGCCGAGCAAGCGATCGTCTGTGCACTTCATGACCAGCCAAAAGGTGGGATTGAATCAACGATCAAGTTCGGATTCAAATTAGACGCCTCTAGGCACTGATCAGTGCGAATAAGCTAGGATTTTGTCTCCTTCCGGTGGCCACCACACATCCAGTCTAGATGCAGACCGAGAACGGCTTCCTCAGCGGTTCCAAGCACGTCAGGCACACGAGCAGAGTGAGGCTGGACTTCGGACGTGCTTCCGAGAGGATAACTCAGAATCCGGATCATATCTCGAGACGCTCGATGGATAATTGTTCCGCCTGGTGGCGTTATTTGGAATGGAAAGAACTGCTGCGTCTGGGGACCAACCTCCGTGATGTTTGCTTGGGTAATTAGCTGCTTAACTCCATTAAGCTCTCCTTGTAATATAGCGGTATAAGTCGCAATAGTGCGATAAAAGTGGGCTCCAATGTCGTTGTGGGTCTTACAGAACTTCAAGATTTTTAATCCCATTTGAACGGCTTCCATTTCACGTGAGACATCTGCTCTGTACGGAGTGCACAAGAGCTTTAGGAACGCCTCGTGGAGGAGAAGGGCGCATGATACGTATGTGGAGAACCTGAGGCTGTAAGTCTCTGAACCCACAAACAGAAACAACCAGCTTGCAACTTACATGCAAAGCCAGCATTTCGGAAGCATTGTGCCTTCTTCTAGTTGCAGGTTGACTATTCTTATTTTCTGAATGGCACAAAAACACCCCTCCTGGGCAATAGTCATTGAGGCTTGAAAAAGGTTGTCATCTGGACGTGCGCTAAGGGAGCTTCGTTCAACATGCTCAACGAGCACGCATCGGTAGAGCAAAGTTATCGAACATAAGTATACTA
This sequence comes from Verruconis gallopava, assembly GCF_000836295.1. Taxonomy (NCBI): domain Eukaryota; kingdom Fungi; phylum Ascomycota; class Dothideomycetes; order Venturiales; family Sympoventuriaceae; genus Verruconis; species Verruconis gallopava. The sequence continues at coordinate 357,092 of NW_015622152.1, forward strand.
AATGCGTGGAGTATAGTATGCGACGATAACGTAGATCCTCTATCTGGAGGAGGTTGTCGAGCTGCATAGAATACGGCAGTTCTTCCTTCCACTGGCTCACAGCAGCTCGATACTCGTAAATGAGGGTTGGAGATATGTGTGGTTGCCTGAATGATGCAAAGATCTTTGCTTTGACAATAGACATTTTGGTAATCTGCATCTGGGCCATGTCTTCAATATCGCCTTCCTGAGCCTCGAGGACGCTAGTACCTAGGCTTTCACTCCTCGAAAAGGGCGTGTCAATTAAAAAGCCGAGCGTAGTGCTTAGCCAGCTTCACAAGCATGTCAGCCGAAATGGACAGCGGGAAGACACGAAATTTGACTTACCTTTTACAGAAAACCAAGGTTCGAAAAATCTTCTTACTACGAATCCAAACCACGCTGTCCATACCCAGTGGCTTCAGCCTAGTGTGCAGTTGGTTCGCCTCGCCAATTCGTAATCCAAAGTCTGTAAACCATCGTCAAGATCAGGGCTTGTCGAGGATAGTGACTACTACGGACCAATGTAATTCATCGCAATAAGTGCCTTCTTGATAATGAAGGCGATTGCGAGAAGGCAGGTAGATTTGAGGGCACTGATTGGGTTGCTCTCGAATACGTCATGGAGCAAGTTCACGGCAGTTCCGGCTACTGCATCTCGAACGTCTTTGACAACAAGACCAGCACAGAACGGTGCAGCGGCAGCAAAAAGCGCAGCCATCTCAGCCAGAAGGTGCTTGGGAGTATCCTCAATGCCGCTTGCGAACTCAGCAAGGTAACTTTCCACATCGTTAGGGTTCACCAAGTGAAGCAAAGTCGATGTGGAACTAAGGAAGTCCTGAGCCGCGATACGAAACGTCGATTCAGCAGGAAACAAGAACGGTGGACAGCCAGGGCGGCGAAGCCACAGTACTTGTGATTCGCGCGGTATCGTTTTGTCAACAGCCTCGTCGATGGTCGTATGGGACGACTCCGCGTGCTGAGCGTTGCCAGCGCCGGCACGCCACTGGCGTAGCAGTTCTTTGGCGTCTTCTTGGGGAATTGATGTCACCTTGTTCAGGATTGCGCCTAGAGAAGCATTTTCGGCCAGCAGCTCGGTCAGCTTTGCATTGTACGCGGCTGAGCGTGACTGTTCGGATCCAGGCTCATAGACGCACTCTCCGCCAGACCCGGAACATGGATGACAGGCCGGACGAGTGCCATCGCACTGCACACCTCGATGCCGGCACTGAATGCATGCGGTGGGAGAGTCCTGCCGGCTATGACCCAGCGCCGCCTGGCCGCTCTCAGCTGGGACCGCGCTTGGAGGCGGTGATGCGAGACCCGTTCCGCGATCCATGCTGGACACTCGAGCATGGCCAGGCGACCGCCTCCGGGAAAGAAAGACCGAGGCTCTGTCGAAGCGTCGACTGCGACTCCCTTCCTTCTCAGGGTCAGTTTCCAAGCTGGGTAGGCGTCGTCGAGCTGGGTGGCTTTGCGGGCATGGCAGTTGTTCTGGTGGGGCGGCTGCCTTTTCAGAAGCATGTCCTAATGCAACACACCGCTGGAGGAAAGACGGGAGGCGCAGCCTTGTCCCGCGCAACCACGGATCGCCGCTTCTCGAGAGAGTGCTAGAAATTTCCGGTTGCCTCGATTTCCCCACATACAGCAGGTGCAGTCGGAACAGACTCCGTCAGCATCGCCGGCTCCCGCGGTGATTGGTGCCGCGAAGGACACGTTCGAATACCTGAAGGCAAGTCACTCCGCCCCAAGGACGAGACAACGCAGTCCACAACATGGCGATATATGCCCAACCGTCTCCGAAAGTTCGTCACCGGTACGCGCTGCAGGTCTACCTACGTCTCCTCGTTGCCTGGACGTCGACGCTTTTCGTTCTGATGGCAGAGCAAGCGCGCCAACATTCGGACGTGTCGCGTGCTGTGGCAAAGCCGCGGGGCAACAGAAGCTACCATTGTCTATTTACGTCAAAAATAAAAAGGACTCCTCTTGTTTTCTCTGGCCTCTTGATGTCGTGAGTCCTCCCCGTCCGGAAGAATCGAAGATACAGCACCAGACCCAATGCATTAAGTACATACAAATGCAAGCCCTTGATCGTCCCCGACTTCTTCTGGCTACCTACTTTCTACAAAACAGACGTCTCGGGTAATGATGGGGAACATGATTAGAATATAAACATAAGATATACGTTTTCTGTACTGCGTCGTTCCTTCATGTTATGTTGGTGACTCGTGTACCCGCCAGGAGTCATGTGTCGTGCCATCCTAGCTTGGATCTGTCAGAGTCTCGACTGCTGACTTCGTCCTAGACTAGCGGCTGCAGCCGCACTCGCCAGATCCGGCTTGCCGCTCACGCTTCTGCCTTGACTGATGCCTCCTTGAGCCACCCTGGGCAATCCACTTGCACTTGGCCCAAGCCCTGTGGTTCCTGTCACCGTTCTCTTCTCTACACTGCCCTTCGCTCCCGTTGTGCTCTGCCCTGCGGTAAATGTGGAATGTCTGCGTCCTGTCCCACCCTTCACGGGCGACGTGGAAGGCGCCGGAACGCCAGCGCCGTTCCTGTAGCTTGTCGCGGGAGGTTCAGGAAGAGGGCGTGCACCGCCGCCCTCTTGTTGCGCCTTGCTACGAGGCGTCTGATGGACGGTATTGAACCGTTTCACTGGACTACTGGTTGCCGTCGGTCCAGTGCCTTGAGCAACTCTCGTTCGTGCTGGAGCTGTGCGTTTGACGCCTGTAATGAACTCGTGCTGCATAGCTTCGTCTGGCTTCAGCCTCCTGTCCGGATCCCAACGCAGACATCGTTGAATGAAGTCCAAAAAGGCCTCGTCGTCGCACTTTAACACTTGTTGAAGCGTCTTTGAACTCGGTCTCCTCCGCCGTCCTTTTGAGCTAACGGTAACGCGCGGTTTTCCCATGGAATCAAAGAACAGCTTCTTTCTCGAGCTCTTCTCTATCAGGTGTTTCTCGGGAGGACCAAATATCTCCATGATACAAGCCAATTGCTCTTGCTCGTTCTCGCCAGGAAATATCGGATATCCAGTTAGAAGCTCAGCAAGTATGCACCCTAGAGACCACATGTCGATTGGAATTCCGTAGCTCATTCCCAGAATAACCTCAGGCGATCGATAGAATCGCGATTGGATATATGTGTATACTTTCTCATGCTCAAAGCATGAAGAGCCAAAATCAATCACCTTGATCTCAGAGTGCATCGGGTGCGCCAGAAGGATGTTTTCCGGTTTTAAATCACAGTGAATGACGCGTTTTGATTTGAGCAAACAGAGAGAGCTCAGCATCTGTTTTGTAAAGCGACGAATAAGGGGAAGTGGGAAACCCTTGAATTCGTACGCCTTGATAAACTCGTACAAATTCATGCCAAGCAATTCTGTCGAGATACACAGATGGCCTCGGAAGTAGAAGCTCTGCGTAAAATTGATCATGCTATGCTTGTTGTCGGGGTCCTAGAATTTATTCTTAGCACTTATGTTGACACTGTCTCATACTCTTGAACCTACCCATTCGCGTAATTTCTGCAAAATATTGACCTCGACCAAGGCTTGCTGGTGAAATCGCTTCTTATTCCTGATTATCTTGATGGCAACGAGCATGCCAGTTTTGTGATCAATGCACCGCACAACTTGCCCAAAACTTCCCTTGCCGAGCATATCCACGACCTCATATCGGTATGCCAGATGATCACCCAGCACTATGTTGTAGTCGCCCCGGTCATCATCATAGCCGAAATTATTTGTTGCGTGGTTGAGATCGCCCACATGTTTACGCGCGTTCTTCGTTCCATAAAAGTACACCTCTTTATAGTCGATGATCTCGCCGCGTTCAAAGATGTTAAGATCCCAGCATTGAGTAGCCTGTTGCGCGGTGAGCTTTTCTCGTGGTACGGCCCTCCTTCGAAGCTCATCGAGTTCTCGCGCCGCTTGTTCGAAATCCTTACGCTTCGAGCCCATTTTTTCCATAATTCTATCGGCAGCCAGGTCGTCTTTATCTAAGTTCGTATCTAGATGTCTTGCCTTGAGCGTTCCAAGTGAGCTCTTAGTACCTAGTATGCGCTGCATTGGCGTAAGTACGGACGATGATGTCGATCTCGATGCCATGCGTCGCTGTTCATTGTATGTAGATGGCGGGTCATTTGAGAGCGTTGGTTTGAGATCAGGAATACTACTGAACGCCTCGGACAAGCTGGCATCTTTGATCGACGCACTACCGCTAGCCTTTCTGCCAAAACGTTCAAAAGAAGGTCGTGACGACGATTCTGTAATTGTGGGACTAAAGTTACCATTCCAGCCCGAAGAAGCAGGTAACTTCGGAGGAGGCATGTCCTTTTGACTTTGTTTAGAAGCTCTCTTGGCCTCCTCCTTTGCTTCTTTCTCCGCCTTTTCAGCTTCTGCCTTTTCAGCTTTCGCACGCTGTGAGGCTTTTGATGAGCTACGCTTCCAGCTCAAGCTCAACTTGCGTCGCAAGTTCGATGATGTTGAGGCTGGTGTGCTTGGTTCGTCAGAAGTTGATGTTCTCGCCGATGGCGCCTCCTTCTTAATAAGCAGTGTCTGCGGTTTAGGACTTGCAACCGCTGTGTTGGCATCAGTTGGCTTGTTGCTGTCCAATTGCTGAGGATGCATCTCCTGCTCGGACGTGTTGCCCAGGGGGCCAAAATCGCCTGCCGGCTTTGGCAGTGACGAAGATGCGAATGGCGTGCGCGCATTATTTCGAGGAAAAGGACTTGGAATGGCAACCGGCGTGGTCGGTGAAAGGCCGAGTGATCGAGATGCTGAATGGTCGACCAAGTGGATCGAACTAGCACTGCGCTTGAACAAGTCATAGGCATCATCCTCATACTCCTGACCGTTCTTTGTGAAGAATGTCGCCTTAGAGGCGGTCATTGGTGTACTTGGAGTTTTGGTGTAATTTCTCTTTGGAGGTGGAGTCGCATGTTGTCTCTCGTCTGTGTCGAGATTTGTTCCATGAAAATTGGCAATTCGTGCCGCTGTAGGCATACTCAATGGTAAGAGGTTTAGCGGAGGCAGCCTCAGTGGCTGCAGGTTCTTCTTGTTCAACGCTGCACTAGGCTGTGGCGCTTTTTCACCATGATCACCGCTGCCCACAGTCAGGCCTCTTCTATGCCGCGCGGCACTAACAGAGACTCCGCCACGATCTTGGCCGAGGGTTGTTAGCTCCGATACATCCATGCTCGGGCGGCCTCCTATTTTCGATCCAGCCCGCCCAGCATCTATCGAGAATTTCGACACACTGCCCTTCAATTCATCGCCCTCAACTTTCTGTGACTTCCGTGCTCCAAAGTACGACTCGCCATTTTGTATGTCCTTTGGCGATTCGAACGCTTTTGGGATCGCGGGTACTGGTGGCACCTCCTCTTCTTCCTGAAACCCGGCCGAGCTGTGCACATTCCTTGGTTTCGGCGTCGGTATTCTCGAACCTTGCATGATTTGACTATTTCTTGAAGAGGCGCCACCATTTGGTGCGCGTAGCGAGCTATAGCTCGAACTCGAGGAGAGAACGGGTATTTGACCTGTGAACCCACCCTTCTTTCCACTAACAAGATCTGGCGTATTTCGTGCGGATGAGGGCGTGGCAGTCTTATTTCGTAATCCTGCCAGCTGAACATGATTGCTGAGGTGCAGACCTGGGAGAGTATCCGGCTGCGGTGTTGGTGGCGCTTGGGGTACGGGTAACTTGCCCGCTGTTGATAGCCTCTTTAGTCTACGGGCATCTGTCGGACTTATCGTCCTGGCGCCCAGCCCACCGACATGAATCGACTGTCTTTTGCTTGTACTGGATGATGGAGTGTGGCTACGATGCGTTGTCGAGCGAGCCGGAGAGACTGGATTTGGTGTAGCTGATGAACCACTGACTGGTGTTGCAGATAAATGATTACTCGACTGTCCACGTGGAGGTGGCTGCAAAGATTTCGTTCGAGGGTTTCGAGGTTGCGCGAGTCGTGCCAAATCAGGCCCGGATCCAGACTGATGTCCCAAAGTCTCCCTCCTGACTCCCTTGTTCATCGATGAAGTGCGAGAAACGGAACCAGCGCCCGCTTGTGCTTCCCTAGCAGCCCTTCGCTCTTCCAGGCCCTGTGACAACAAGCCAGGTCCGACCGACTTGCGGGGCGGCCGAGCCGTTGTAGTAGGAGCAGACGTAACCGAACCTCCTGGGTTTGAGGTGATGGAACTCTGACGTCGACTCCGACCTCCGGCGGCAGGAGCTGCTGGTGGAGGCATTGCAGCTGTATCTGCCGACGAGCTTTGGTCTAGATTACGGCGTGCATTGCTAAAGCGACGGGCGAGGGACGAGCTTCGTGCTACCTTACTGGCATCACCACTAGTCGAGCTGCCTCGGCCTGTACCTCTCTCCATTACCGATTGGCCAAGATTGGGCTTTCCATCCGGGAGAGTCAATTTGCTAGGCGAGTCCAGCCGCGGGCGTGACGCAGCGGTCGTGATGTCACCACCGGGTACAGGAAATTGAACCAGATCTGGATCGATTGATGCTAGGCTCGCGTGAAAGTCATCAAAGCTAACGGAGGGCAGGAAATCTTGCGATCCGGTGCTTTCTCTGCTCTGGTTACTCTCACGAAGCTTTGTGAAGGAGTATCGTGTATTGACGCCCGAACTAAGCGAGTGATCGCCTGTGGACGTCGGCAATTGTGACGTGGGAAGGCGCGCAGGAGGTGCATGGTCGCTGATCACTCTAAACGATGTGAACTCGAAATCAGCACATAAAGTCCTTGAATTTCTTGGAAGAGCCACTGCCGTGCAAGAAGGGGCTTTGAGAATGATGACACCAATCGAGTTATGCTCAACATACCTCTTTGATTCCAATGGTCGTGGGCCCAGAAGCGGTCTATTGTTTTCTCGTAACGTAGAGCGACGTCGCGCATGCATATTCATCTTAGCGGACTCGTTTTGTTGTGCAGCAGCAGGACCGCCAGCAGCAATGGCATCTCTTGGCCGTTGGAAGGGAAGAGACATCCCTGACTTGCGTAAGGGGTCATCGTTTTCTGCGTTGGCTGCGCGCTGGAGGCGCTTCCGGGGAGCACGCCCTTCAGCTGTTGCACGTGTTAGAATTACCCTGGATGCAGCATGTTTGTGACCGTGTTGCACAGTGCTACGGTACGCTACAGGTGTTCATGGATGTGGTGTTGTTGGGATACATGGGTAGGGCTTGTATTGGGTGGAAATTGGGAGGGTGGCATGTCAACAATATGAGGGCAGAAGCAATGCAAAATAACATACCTCCAGACCCGGCAGACTCTTCAGTTGCGAAGCCTAGCTGCGAGGTCGAAGAGTCCATCGTGGTTGTGTCCATGGTGGGCATTCGCTGCGTGTGTATCATTGGGGTGTGGTGGCCGCATACATGAGATGTCTCAAGGCAGAGGGTGAAGAGTGCTTCTGTTTGGGGTGCCCGGGTCTGAACACCAAAAATACTTGCTCCGCAACGCTCACACGGTGCTCAAAGCAGACTAAAAGAATGCCTCGCACACACAGAGCAGCATGTACGTCGGCTGTCCTCCTTCTTGTCCCGCCTCCCTCAGATTTGACGCCTCGTGCGTGCGGTGGGTTGTGCTACGATGAGCCTGCAATCCTAACCATCTGGGCGATCGGGACTCAGGAGGTACCGAGAGAAGCAGCTGTTCGGTCGCGTTGACACCTGGCCAGGCAGGCGCTCGATATGCCGTTTGGGAGCTGTTGAGAATGGCGTGTGGTGGTGTATTTGCGGACGTGTAAGGTACATTCGAGAAAGGAGGTTCAGCAGGTTCGAGGAGCCCTGGGAGATCTTCTTTAGATTCAAGCTTGTGGCTTGAATGGAGGTTCAGGTGTTTATGGCCGGTTGGGGCCTAGCGCGGTTCGGTTGTGGAGGGAGGAGGGCCATCCCTGCAGTAGCCCCAAATGACCATGCTCGCTCGCTCTTTCTCTTTGATTTCTCGCCTTCCGCCACGATCGTGCCTGCGTCACAGGAGCAATGTGTTCCTTCCTTATTGTTGTTTGCCAGTCCTCCCCATGAAGTGTTCGGCATCGTCGACCCTGCAGTTCTCTCTCTTATTGACAGGTCTCGCACATCCAGTTCGGCGCTACCTCTGGTCCGGTCTGCGTGAACGAAGGCTTTCGTCATAGCGCGAGGTAAAGCAACCACACATCAACGTCGGCCTTTGTCGTATCATGGACGAGAATCGGCCCACAAGCGAAGAACGAGATGATGGCATGCCCATTATTCGCGTTACGAGCCACGACGGGGCAGCCAGGACGCCGTCTCCCGGGAAGAGTACCCATATCCGCTCCAAATCCCAGGATATGCTTTCACGTGGGGCTAGCAAAGTGCTCGATAAGATCGACAACAGGAAGACAGAGCGCTCGTCTTCGTCCATGCAAGATCGATTGTTGAACTTGTATGTTATGAATTCCTTTGAAGATAAGACGAACACATCTGGAGAGCAAGCTGGCGAAACATGCTTTGTCCTCTGCGCTATTGAATCAGAGCAAACTGCTGTGCGGATGCTTCAAGTGCTTCATGAGCGCAAGATGCAGCAGATACACCTCACCTGCCCTCTTCAGAACTTTGCAGGACAGGAGCGAATTTTCGTCGACTTTCTGCTAACTTATGACGGACAGACTGTTGTCGCAAGTCATACCAGCCGATGGCGCTGTGGATACGGAGAAGTCTAATACCAAGCGTCCTCGAACGTACGCCGAAAAACCGAATTTCAGCGTGGGAACAATGTCTTACAACTTTCGGCGCTTCAACGCTCGTATAGGCCCAGTATTCGTTTTCCAAAATCGCGTGTTTCGAGTTTTGTCGTGGAGAAAGCCCTCCCACACGCTATCGTTTCTGGCAGTCTATTCATTTGTGTGCCTGGATCCGTATCTTCTCGTCGTAGTCCCCCTAGCCATTTGTCTCTTCTTCATCATGGTGCCAGCTTTCCTCGCGCGGCACCCTCCACCACCATCAACCCTTCCATCGGAGTTATATCCTTTAGGCGGACCGCCCCTTGCCCCAGCAACGCGTATCAAGCCCGCTCCCGATCTTTCCAAGGACTTCTTCCGCAATATGCGTGACCTGCAAAATAGCATGGAAGATTTTAGCAGGCTGCATGACGAGATTCTGAAGCGCCTCCTTCCGCCAACCAATTTCTCTGACGAAGCATATACGAGCGTCCTCTTCATCGTCATGTTCTTCGCTGTTCTTCTCCTTTTTGTGACTGCGCACCTGATTCCCTGGCGCTTCGTCTTTTTACTCGGCGGATGGGCGGTTATTGGCTCCAATCATCCCTTTGTTCAGGATCTGCTCGAGCAAAAGGCGAGCCCAGAAACCATTGCCCAGCAACAGAGCGAAGTTCAGTCCCAATTGCATGCTTTTGCCGAAGCAGACATCATACTCGATCCTGCGCCGGAGAAACGCGAAGTTGAGATATTTGAATTACAACACAGAAATCCGTACGACCGAGAAGCCGAGTGGGAGCCATGGGTCTTCACACCGCATCCTTATGATCCCATGAGTCCAGCCATGATTGCGGGAGATAGACCCAAAGGTACCCGGTTTTTTGAGGACGTAGTCCCACCTCGAGGGTGGAAATTCGCAGACAAAAAATGGACTCTCGACTTGTTGAGCAGAGAGTGGGTTGAGGAACGGTGTATTACAGGTGTCGAGGTTGAAGTTGAAGGGGAAAGGTGGGTCAGTGATTTAGCGTATGAGTTTGAGGACGATGAGGACGATCTAGACAGTCTGGCGGAGAGTCATAAGAGTAAGAAAATGAAGAATAAGGAGATTGGCAAGGAAAAGGAGAAAAAGAAAGCGATTGTGACGTGGGAGGAGGGACACGGACGACACAAGTTGGGCGAGTGGAGGAGAAGAAGGTGGGTGAGACTAGTGCAGAGGGTGGCCATTGATGCTGGAAAGGATGACGGCATAACAGTGGTGTCTAATGAATAAATGAATGAGGTTCTAATACGGAAATAATGGTTTGAAACGCAGGATCAGAAAGTCTAGTGCATTTCCAGTAGAGCTGTTGGTTTCCATGAAGGAGTTGATGCATTGTCGCGCTCATTCTCACACCTTCGATGGCTCGTCAAGATGGATGCTGATGAATGATAGATTGGTCCTTGCCACCTTTTATTCACGAGCAATCAACTCGTTTCTCTAACCATGCCATTATTGAACTAAGTGCTCATCTGGACTTCCCTTTGTGCAACCAATGACAGACACTCTAAACGGATTTACATTCGGCTTCTCCAAGCCACCACCATTTATCCGTCTTTAAAGTAGCAGCCAGGCGACATCGTGCAAATCTAATCCTTAATTCGTCCACTCACCAGCACTCTATCAGATGCTCGCAAATTCTGAGCGTTACCCTCAAATCTCATCTCGATCTTAATTCGCGTTCATGGCAACTTCCTGTTCAACCAGCCGTACACAACGTTATTTGGCAGTCCAAAAGTAGACATATCTTGCCTAGAAGGCTCATCACATTATAATATCACATTGATGCCTGCAATGCTGTCGAAGGGTCGCCTTGGACATGTTTCCTCGTGAAGTGAACAATCTTAGCCACATCCTCAGCCGCCTTAGGAATATCGTGGCCACCGGGATGAATCAGAGACTCGGGGTCTTTGCACACCGTCATCAAAGCCTCACTTCGTTCTCGACGGACCAAAGGGTCCTGCTTGCCAAAGACATGAAGCGTCGGCATATCTATTACTGACTCATAGAGGCCGTCGTACTGAGGAAATCTGGCCCTAAACCCAGAAAATATAACGCCAGCCTGTGGCGGGGGTGCCGCATGAGCCGGTATGTGCTTTCGCAGGAAGTTACTGGCAAGCTTGGGCTGGAGAAGAGAGCACAGCATCCCGGTGAAGCACGCTCCTTGACTGAATCCCCAGATTGCGTGAACAGGCCCGTGTTCCTGCAAAAACCTTCCGAGATATTCGAGTGACTCTTCCAGTCCGATAAAGCCTCCTGTGGTCTTCGACTTCCAGTCTCCGTCACGCGCGAACCACCATGCCCTGTGGCCAGCGGGGCCTGAAGACAAGACAAGATTTGACCATGCTTGGTTTCCGGGGTTCGACATGTCCATCTGTTCCTTTATGTCGACCTGGTGCGGCCCGTCCGGGAACAAAAAGTCATACTCTGGCAACTGTGACGTAATTCGCCGTAGTTGCTGAGCGTGCACAGCTCCATTTGATGTGAAACCATGCAGACAAAGTATTCTTAGCTTGCTCATTGTGTAATGCATGTGTTGGAATGATTCTAAGCTCGAACTGATCGGAAGAAATGGGACTGCAAGTTATGCCGAGGTCCAGGGTCTACTCAGATCACTACGCTGGCAGGCATTGCCCAGCAGGAATCGTGGTCGATATCAAAATTACTGCTACTTTAATGTAAATTAGGCAGAATTCTCTCATTATGGAGGACATAACAACGTCATTCATTGACACGCACTTTGGTATCGCATCCCTGGTGGGGGAGTCAACTCCTAGCTCATTATATTTCACAACTTATATGAGCGACAACTGACAATGAGCTTAGGGTGAAGCACTAAGAGGCTCGACTTTCAGCATCTGAAATATTTCCATGACTGATCTTGACTTGTCTTTCTTCCAAACTTGAAAAGCACGCTAGAATGTCAAGGGTAAGAAGAGCGAAGATGCGAAAGCATTTTATACGGTGTGAAGATGATCTGGTTGCAAAGAAGACTGTCGAACTGTGGAGTTCCAGCAACAGAGAACAACATGGGAGATATGAATATTCGTGCAATGTTGGCCTATATACTAAATCAAATCATCGATTGCAAAACTCCTGCCCAATGCTAAGTTACAACCAGCGCATAATGTCATACAAACTTCTCCCCTCCTCGGCCGTGCCCCAAAAATCCTAGTCGCTCTCTACCTTTCTTTACGAGCCACGTTTCGACCGCCCAATCGCTGAATGTAAAGCACCAGCTGCCAGCCACAAGCACGCCGCTGACCACGTTTACCAACCTAGCTAGAAATGACATAAAGCTTCCCCTTTCCTCACTCACAAGCAACAGGATCGGCTCAATGTCGTACTTGAAAAACACGCCTGGAACATTCATTTCGTTTACAGCGTGTGATTGTTCCGTGACAGCATATTGATTCGTCCAAATGGTGTCGCGGTTCCACATACTGGTTGCCGGTGTGTAGGAGTTCGATGACGGGTCAACGATATGTTCCGGAGGAGAGAGCGTCAATGTCGAAGGATTGGTGGTATATATAGTGGGTACAATAGAAGTGTAGTATTGGAACTTGTAAAAATTCTTGTCTGTGGTGGTCCGGGTTTTTGAAAGCGGATTGGTAAGGAGGGGGTAGTGAGGACCAAAAGATAGGTGGTTTATGATGTGAGAGAAGTTGAATTCTGCGCATCCATGTTAGTGGTTCCATAAGGGGAAGCAAGGTAGTTCTGGATATTACGAACGATCATGAGACAGGTGCATGCCGAACTCCATGTATCCATGTCCTCGTGCCGTGATGTGGAAGTCACCCTGCACTTTGTTGCCCTCAATTGATCCATAAATTCTACACGCGTTGTCCGTCCCTATCACCTTCGGCGTCTTCTTGAACTTCTTCCTGCTATTTGCAGCCCCGAGGTAATCATGCACATCTTCGTCTGCTCCAGCACCATACGCATCATCATCAATTGTATTCTTCAGGCGATCCCCTGCGATCTTATCCCACTGGCGCCACGTTGTCGGATCCAGTTGAAGCATATCTGCTGCCAGAATGCGATCTCCAGCCGCATCCTGTATGTTGACGTGGATATCAGGGCAACGCATAGCCACGATCATATCTAGATTGATTTGTAGTTGGTGAGAGATGCCTTTTTCCACTGTAAAAGAATGGGTTACATTGCCTGCAAAATATCGTCTTGTTTCACTTATAAGAAGGGATATTGTGGCAACTATCAAGAGCAGAGTCCACGCAGAACCTGTATGTGAACCTTTGACGGTAAAACTTGGCTTAACCTTTGCTGTGAGCCATGTTAGACTTCTAGATATGGAGTATATGCCTATAAGTTACGTACGAAAAGCATCAAAAGATCGCATTGATACACCTTTAGGCTCTGCAAAGTTGTCCTCGTCGAGGTTGTGATTTGCCCATCCATTTGTATTCATCTGCTGGGTGTATCCCCCGTTCGGTAGTGCATACGAACCGTCCATTATAGAAGCCCGCAAACGCTACGACCCAACCTATCAGATCGCAGAGCAAAAACGGTAGAAAGGATGGATTACAGCGCGGTATAAGCAAAAAAAGTTTTTTGTGGCATTGTACATGAGAGTTTCGAGTTGTCGCATGTGTAATGAGGCCACATTCACCAACTTCGTCGTAGCCAGGGATCTGCTGATTAGATCAACGCTAACGATCTTATCTCTTGGTAAGGCGACTGATGCATTTCTCTCGTCCTTGGATTTGCCTCGCTTCAGACTTCTCTCATTTGGAGTGAAGACATGGGTAAAGGAACGGACAAATTATACATTACCCATTCTGAATGGGCGTCCGAAGATGCCTACAGCGCCAGTGCTGGCGCAGGCGTGGGCAAGCAGAAGGTGGATGGAGCATCCTTCAAGCGACTTCCATACAACTACTGCGCGCTGTCGCTACAGCCATTCAAGCACCCGGTGTGCACTACGAAAGGCACGATTTTCGATCTCACACATATTGTACCCTGGTTAAAGAAGCATGGCACAAATCCCATTAATGGAGAACCGATGCGGAGCGCTGATCTGATCAAACTGAACTTCACGAAGAACGACGACGACGAGTATGTCGATCCTGTTACGTATAAAGTCTTCACAGACAATACCCATATTGTTGCGCTAAAAAATACGGGCAACGTCTTTTCGTGGGATACGGTGGAACGGCTCAACATTAAGGCCAAAAATTGGAAGGATCTCGTCACGGACGAAGACTTCACGAGAGCGGACATCATCACAATACAGGACCCGCAGAATATTGAGTCACGAGATTTGAGTTCATTCAAATACCTTAAAGATGGGGTCAGCACTCTGACTCCAGAACAAGAGGCAGAACGCGCAGATCCAGCCGCGAATATCAATTCCAACACTCTAGGCAACGCTGCTAAGATCATCAAGGCAAAGGAAGCCGTTGCGCGTGCACGTCTAGAGCGCGAAAAGGTCGCAGAATCAAAGGCATCAGCGAATGAAAAAGCCCGTGAGGGACGGAAGGCTGACAGCTCTTCTGCGACTGGAGCTCAGCGGCAGAAGAAAGCAGTGCCATATAACGCAGCGCAATACACAAGCGGGCGTACGGCGGCGTCTTTCACATCTACGGGTCTCACGCCCGAAACATCGGGTGAACGCGCCCTACTCACTGATGAGGAATACATGCTCAAACCTCGCAGAGTGAAACACATTGGGTACGCGCGTATTTCAACAAACCATGGGGATCTCAACATAGAGCTGTATCCCGAGTTTGCTCCAAAAGCTGTTTGGAACTTCATATCGCTTGCCAAGAAAGGTTACTACCGTAACTTAGTGTTTCATCGCAACATCAAGAACTTCATGATCCAAGGCGGTGACCCAACTGGTAGCGGTAAAGGCGGGCAGAGTATTTGGGGCAAGAATTTTGAAGATGAGCTAGAGGGACCGAGAAGGCATGACAAGAGGGGTGTGATCAGCATGGCGAATAAAGGCAAGAACACAAATTCCAGTCAGTTTTTCATCACGTACAGGCCCGCCAAGCATCTTGACCTGAAACACACAGTCTTTGGGCAGGTAGTTGGCGGGATGGATGTTCTGGCGAAGTTGGAAGCTGTGGAAGTCGATGCGAAAGATCGCCCGAAGGAGGACATTCAGCTAAAGGACGTGGTGGTGTTCGTCGATCCGTTTGAAGAATTCACAAAAGAACGACTAGAAAAGGAGGAGAAGGAGAAGATGGAGGAGGAGATCAAAAGGGCTGGAGGAACGGACGATGACCGAATGACGTGGACGGGCAAGCGACTTCGAGAGGATGGCAAGCTCGAGAAGGGAGGTGCAGACAGTGTTGGCAAATATCTCCAAGCGGCATTAATGCAGAACTCGCAAATTCAGGCAGCCAAAACAACAGAAGACACATACGAGGACATGATGCCGTCAAAGAAGAAGTCGAAGACGAAAGGATTTGGTAATTTCGATAACTGGTAACAAATCCTTGAGAAGCGCGGACCGAACTAGTCGTCCATTTCATCTTACCTAGGGTGAAAACTCAACATCTTCGAAATGGCCCCAAAAGTAAAGACCGCCACGGATCATCCTATATAATTTGTTCTACCAGGGGTAGGATCGAACCGATCCAAGCAACAAGGGTTATTTATCTAAAGAGCTAACAAAAGCACTACTGATTTATTGCTCTCTTTCACGAAGAGTTTGATGCACATTGGTGCAACCTAAAAAGAGGGCACGCCCAATTCTTTCTAGTCAAAGTACATGGCAGACAGTGCGTTCCACAGCAGAGAAAGCAGAAAGCGAGGCCTCATTGCTGTGTCATGACTGATACAAACGCGCCTTGGATCCCTTCCGCAGCCTCCATGAGGCGAAGCCAATTTTCTTTGCAAGTCGAGATCTAGATCGATGCGTCCAATGTCAACGCTTTCTTTGAAGTCTTTCAGCCAGCGTTCGACGCCAAATCCAAAGAAAAAGAACTGCTCTATTTTGAGGTGTTCCAAGACCCGGACGACCTTGGTCACATCAGCTGGGTAGAGAACGGGGCCGAAAGCCTGCCATGGTCTACCTTTGTACGTCATACGATGGAGACGACTACTATTGGGTGCTCATACGAAGTCCACTGTGCAGAATCAGCTCTCGAAGGACTGCTACAAATGGTATTTTGCGGCAACCGAGTACATGTTTGGAAACCGCGAGTGACGAAGATACTTCAACGATTTGGTGGAACTCTGGCTGTGCAGAAAGTGAGTAATTCAGCCGGTGTGGATGATTGATTGCTGAGGTGAAACTCAACATCTGTGACCTAGAGTATCTCAATACTAATGCAAGATATACGTCAACTTTCTCAAGTATTTGAACATATAATGTCGTGCAAGATACGATCGATCGTTTCCATGTTCCAAGGCTGTTCTGTCTCGGGTTTCGAGAATGCGTTGTATATGTTTGCCCTGCTCCTTCTTTAAAGTTTCGACATGCGGACCGATCTCGAGTTATCTCCCGTGACACCACGATCTCACCACCTGCGTGTATATATTCCCCTCATCAGCAGTCACTCGCGTTTCAAGCTTAAGGTATCCCTCCCTCCCTCTCTCTCTCTCTCTCTCTCTCTCTCTCTTTGCAAACAGCCTTCTTCGACGGCGTAATCGGATAGTTTTGCTTCATGGAGACACGCATCCTTAAAAAAAGTCCTTCCTGTCTCCGACTAACGAAGCCACAAAGCTTTATGCTACCGTTTCTCGTTCGGGCTTCTACGGTCGAAACACACGGCGTCAGGACGCCCTCGATTTCCCCTCCCCCCCCCCCGCTCGTTGCCTTGACGAGTGCCTCAAAGATTCACAGGCGGCACGCGGCGTCTGTGACGTGAACGGCAGCCACAGACAGCTCCGCGTCGTGAAGGCAGTTTGTTCGAGAATAGAGAGAGAGAGAGAGAGAGCAGGGGAAAAAAAGCAATAAAAATAAAAGAGCGAGCCCGCGAACTGGGACGCACGTGCTCGCTTCCTTTCTAAACGTGGGAAACCAGGCAGTCGTAAAGCTTCTTGCGGCCGACGTTGCGATCGTAACGCGTGCAAAGGCGACGGAAAAGGACCCGTAGAGCAGTTGCCACGAGCGAAACCGCTCGTCGTTCTTCTACACCAGGAAAGCAATCGAGATCGGAGTCTGAACGCCGCAGCTGTGGCGGCGGTCGATCTCAGCCAGGAGGCGACATTCCACAAGTCCCAGCAACACGAACAGGTCTGATGCGGACACCATACAAACTCACCAGATAAAGGACCTGAACGTCATCGAGGACCGTGAGATTGAAAAATGTTGGACACCGCTGGAAAGCGTTTGGTACAAGCCGAGGAAGCAGTTGGCGCTGTTCAATGGAGGTGGAGAGTGTATTCGTACTACTTTCCGATCATATCATAAACCGATATATACATGGCCGCCACCAATCCGGCTTGGTATCTCATTACAGAATGTCCATTGCTGGTACGAAAAAACAACGTCAGTATGTTGGTACCAGTGGTTCACAAGTTCGTAACCATATCTAATAAAAATGTGTCTGAAAACTTTTTTGAGAAAATATCCCCTACGAAGGCTGCCCGGGAAAAAAGACGTTCTCCTAAAATGGAGAAAATTAGCTCTTTTCTTTCCCTTCCTCCAGACTGCCGTAGCCTGCATCGCTTTCTTCTTCGCTATTGTCGTCATTTGTGCAAACACCTGACAACATCTTTGACGCTTGAATGCATCGATCTACAACAATCGTCCGTGTTTTAAGGCTGAGTGCGGCGACGGCAGGTTTGCCAGATTCCTTGCCGATCCAAACGCGCATGGCATTGGCCATTCGTTCAAGGGCAGGCCTGGTCTTCAGCCTGAGCTCTGGGTCAGCAGAGAAGTGGTCTAGCACTTGATACGCTGCAGCGAATGACAAGATCGAAAAACTCGTCTCCGTAGGTCGATACATCAGCAAAGCCGAAACTGCCCTGTCGGAGAGGCCAGCAATTTCCTTGCTATCTCCAACCTTGGCCTCGACTAGGCCGAGACACTTGGCCAATCCCAGTGCTTCTGGCACATCTGATGAAGCTGGTGTGTTTGGAACGATCAGGAGTGGTGGTTGTGAGTTGAGGGAACTCTTCGAGTCGGATAAGGTAGCTACTGAAGCTGGCTTGGGCAGAGCCTTGTATGCGGCATCGACTAGATGGAGGCGATCCTTCTTGGCCAGAACAGCCTTCGCTGCGAGAGCACGCACATGAACAGCCGACATAGGCGGCGCGATCGCAGTGGCTGCGTCCACAGATTCCAAAACAGACCTGGTCTGTTTGAGCAGTGACTGCTCGAGCGCGAAGTTGGTGAGCAAGCTGGAAAACCACGCGGCTAGTGCATCGAGGGGAGATGAGATAGCAAAGTCATTGACCACGCTGTCTGTGCTCACGTCTGACTGTGTGTTCTCGGAGCTTGGACGGTTCCACGCCAGATTGTAAGCTCTTTGAACGACCGGCTTGACAAGAACAGTGTCACATTCTAGACTGAGCAATGCTTCCAGGTGCGCCGGCAGCTCCTGTCGGTCGTTTTGGTCGTCCTCCTGCCGTTGTTTCATGTTGTTCTTGATCATCTTGTTCTCAAGCCGCGCCTGATTCCAGTATCTCCTTGCCAGTTTTAGGCTCAGCTCATCGAACATGAACCAGGTTCCGTAGCCTGCCTTTGCAACTTCCCAGAGCAGGACACGGATGTGTAGAGCCTTGAGCATGAGGCGAGCCGGGGTGTCGGGTAACGTGCCCGACGCGAGCAAGGTCAGGACCAAACGGCTCATGCTGATCTCAGCGTCGCCTCCAGTAAGTTGCGCGTCAAGCGCAATGTCCCATGCCTTGACTCTGGCGGCCTCTTGCTCCTTTGTGACGTTCCAGATCAAGGCATAGCCTTGCCAACCGATAAGCTTTCGTGTGCTCAACTTGAGCGTTTTCAGAAGCAGAGCTGCAGCTTCCAGCACGAACTGATGCTGAGGCACCCACACTGTCTGAATAGCCGTCAACCATGCCTTCCGCCGGACGTCGATAGGCGACGCGATCGCAGGCACCTGGTTCAAAGACACAGCTTCTGGTTTTTTCTTGGGCCGCGTTTCGAAAGCGAGCAGAGGTAGAAGCACGTATACGACAGCACCGAAGATGAGGCAGGCCTTGAGGAGTGCTATTGCGTCAGACGCTGACGCGCCCAATGGAAATGCCTGTGGCCAAACATGACTACCAATGCTTGACAGCAGAGACACTGGAAGGGCAAAGAGTCCACGACCCTCTGGCTCTTCGCCGGATTTCTCGCGCTCCACAAAGCCCTCAAACAGCATTAGACCAGCCAGGGACCCGACCATCATCTTATTCACGAAGTTTGAGCCGCGTCCATTGACAACGGGACGGCCCGGAGCTTGTTGCTGTTGTCCTGCTGACGAGAAGACCGGATAAGACGCTGAGGACGTCACATACGGCTGCCCATGTACGGTCGATTCCCGCATTTGCCGAAGCTCTTGAGGTATTGGGATCATCCCTCGCACCGGGTTTGGCCCACTAACTCGGGATGAGACTTGTTCGAATGGATTTTGCTCATAGGATGCGCCTTCTGGCGTCGCCACGTTCCCGGAGTAGGCAAACGAGGTCATGGACATCTTTTCATACGATTCCAGCTGCTTCTTGAGCGCCGAAAGCTCGTCTTGCAGCTTCTTGTTCCGCTTCTCAAGATGTCGGATGTACTCCGTAGCTTTGGAAAGGACCGTAGCCTTGTTCAGCTTGTGCGCAGGAGCCAGGCCTTCAAGATCAACCTCTTCCTCGTCATCGTCGGCAGCGTTTGCTCGGGACATGACTCGTAGACTAGGCACGCTGTCGCGAAGAGCGGCAATTTTGTCATTCAGGTTCGTGCGGTAGCGCTTCTCAATCATGTTATGCGCAGTCTTCTTCGGCGGCCCGCCCTTCTCGCCGCTCGGTTCGTCGTCATCATCGGGTTTGCGCTTCTTCATGTTTCGCGTTCTATGGTCAGGCTCTGACGAAGACGGCGGAGAGTCGGACGAGCCTGCCCTTGCGTTGTTCGAGCTGGGACTTTGCTGCAAGCTCCCATTCGACGGCGGGGCATGCATAGGCATTGTGGTTGCGACTTGTCCACCGTGCGAGAAAGCGGAGGTGACTAAAGGTCTGCTGGGATCGTTGAGCGATTGAGACGAAGCGGTGTTGTGCCCATTGAAAGTGAAGTTCTGTTTGTCTAGGGGGGAAATCATCGATGGAGGACTTGTGAAGTCAAATCCAGGAGCGACGCTCATGGCCTGCCCGAACGCAAGGGGTGTATTCGAGGAGCCAGGCGTTGACATTGCGGCTCCAACGGCGCCTAACTTGTGGGTAGGCTGTTCGTCTATCGATCCCACTGTCCGATCATAAAGCGACGGTGCGTTGCTTGTTGTAGCGAGTTCGCCCGAAGGCTGACCATGTCCTGGCGTCCACTGCAGAAAAGAGTCCCAGCCATAATCGGCGTCCATGCCATTCTGTACGCTTTGCGCAGACAATGTCTTGTCGAAATGTATGCTGTGAGAGGATGTTGCCGGCCAGTCCCGCCCGTCTAAAAATGGATGCTCCGTCCCGTCCATACCAACCTCTTGAACCACGCGCACGTCGCCCGCGGACGGACTCAGACTCTCTCGTTGGCTCGAGCCGTTCGAGGTAAGGTCATCAACAACACTGTACGGGTCGACCTGTGAAGGCAAATTTTGTCAGCACGGTCGCATGGAAGGATCGCCACCCCACCCGGGCCTTCTGGGTTCCATCACGCTTACAGCCATAGGCTTAAGGCTGAAAGAGTCCGCCTGTTGTCTTGTCACGGCAGTCGCCGGCTTCATAGCGGAGACAGTCCCAGGGCGTAGCACAAGAGGGACGGCAAAGCACGGCTCCGTGGAGCAGCGCGAACTCGATCGCGCTGCCACAGCTTGATCTAGATAATGCAGGTTCAACAGATGCCTTACCTCTGGAAAGAATCTAGCATGCGGATCGTATCCGTGCCGACACACCTGATCATCCGACACGGCGAGCTGAGGAGAGGGCGCAAGGATCGGACCTGCATCAGAGGGGCGGGCGGTCGCAGTCACCAGAGTTGTGACAGGGCCCTTTTTTTTTGCTGCAAGAGGCAGATCCGCGGCTGTCGAAGATAGGATTGACCAATGCTGAAGGGCTGAGGGCGAGAATCGGGGATGGTGGACGAGAGGGATGGCCTGATGTTGGAACGCTTGCGTTCGGCACGTTTGTGTTCTGGAACGTGATAGGCTCACTGGCAGAGGTGCTACGAACAGCTCAACAGCTAACTTATATCAGGAACTCTTGCCACTTTGCTGAAGGTCGAAGAGAGGAACAACACACTTGGACTTGAACGAAGAGCCTTTTTGCTTATATTTCTTGCTATGAGAACCGACCCAAACGACACGCGAAAGGATCCTCAGCTGGTCGTCGTTACCAAGGCGTCGCTCAGAGTTGAGCGATTGGTTTGTTTGTCTGGCATTAGGCGAGACGGAGGCTGCCGATCGACACTCTACAGGGGCACCACGAGGCTTTTAGCGTTTCCTCTATGTTTTTGACAGCTGCAAGCGATTCGCTAACATAACGCGTCAGCTGCTTTTGAGTGGCTGGTTCTAGTGCAATGCAGCGTTTCTGTCTCTCACAGTCTCTCTCTTTGTGTCTGTCATTCTCCCTTGCTCACGGAAGCAATTTGGGGCACGAGCACGAATGAGTATATGGGGGCATAGAAGCGCAATACGAGCTGGACTAGTTATTGTTGTGCACCCTTGTATGAATTGCAATCGATGTCTCGAGCCAATTTGGTTGAGCGTGAGCAAACACATTAAGAAGCATTCATCCTAGCCGTGAGTTGCATGCCCTTCATGCTGAACAGCTCATTCTATTCATGGCAAGGGGGACCCGTCTTGTGCACGCACAGCTCGCATAAATACAAACTCCTTGTCATTTCGGCACGACAATCAGTGTTGAGGCACCAAGGGCCTACTAAATTCCATCGTGGTGACCGTGCCACTGCTCTGATTGATGAGAAGACGAGCGGTCATAGCGAAGAAATAGCGCACACGCTTCTGATGGTGGGGCTTCCGCTAGGCCAAATCGTAGTCAGATAGACAAAGGGCGAGGCGACATGCAGTCCATGGTGTTTAGCACTTTCGCTGCTGCCCAAACGGCCATTTAATAGATGTTATAGGTCAGTCCCTAAGGCGAGTAAGGCCGTGGGAGTCTGATCATTTGGCAACCCGATCGAGTCGCACTATTGGCTAGTAGTGGTGACGCGCAGCTTCGAACTAGCTCAACGGAACAAAAAGTATATCTGCTGCTAGTGGGTGATCGGAGCCACAAGCTGCAGAGCCGTCGGGACCAGAGGGATTTTTTAAAGGCAAAAGCCGTGCGTCGACTACTGCAAACGGCCACGCCTAGCAGAGGAAAGATTTTGGCACGCGGGAGAGTTTGATTTGGAGGCAGACCAAGTTCAATTTGGCAGGCGAGTAGGAACAGACAATGATGGCGCGTTGCACCGCAGAAAAGGCAGTCTCTCAAGCCAGATTCCGCGATGCAAGAGGACATGCTAGTTGCAAGCGATGCCCGCATGTCCTGGCTCGATCTACGTCCACGAGGCAGAACCGTCAACAAGCATGGGGTTTTCTGCACGATGTGTCGCAACTTTTGTTCCAGGCTGGATGGCACTACGGCCGCGGTCTACTGCGCCTTGTCCCTGAAGAAGAATGGAATGGAGAGAAATAGAGAGAGTGAGAGTGAGAGTGAGAGTCAGATCTCCGCTGGAGCTAGAGGGAACGGGAAAGAAAAGCGCCATCGTGAGAGATTCTGGCGGGCCGGGTCGGAGTCACGACTCAGATGCCGTTCCTTGGCTCAATCACGATTTGCGTCTGTCGTTGCATGCGGGATGCAAAAAAGGCCGTCGAAAGCGGATCGAGCTGCGGTGCGGTAAGCTGCAACTAAGTCGCACAGGAGCCGAGTTGGCGCGTTCAGGAAAAGAATCAGACCACGATGACGAGCCCCCGGTTCGCATGAGCTTCGCTCATCATTGCCACCGGCCCCGTGGCCTCTGTGCCGTGCTGCCAATGGCATTCACCGCCCGCATCGCACGGCGTGGGAAGGGCGAAGGCGTCCACAGACGGTGACTACCTTCTGCGCAAGCAGATACGCTCCTTTCGTCGAGGGCGGCGCAAAACGCCCCAAACGCCCAAATTCCTTTCTTTTCTTTCCTTTTTGTTCGCCTTCTGCTTCGTGACGCAAGGAGGTCCTGCGTAACTCTGAAAAGGGGAATGCTGCTCTGCTGTAGCGCCGCTCTCTCACTTTCAGCTGCCACGTTTGTCTGCACCAGTTTGGGAGCGCCACCTCGTGGTGTTTTGGACGCTAAGGCAAGCCACCAATTCCCTGAGATCCTGCCGGTATTCGTGAAACAGATGTCTCTGGAATTACAACCCTCTGCGACGTCGTCCACCTTGGCTCCGTATGCATTGTGCACTAGTTTGTACAACTGGATCGCTGATATCACTTTCTAACATGACAATTGCCTGACGGTAGCGGAATCTCTCCATCGTCGTTGTTTTGTTGTGCCGTGCTGTCTTGGAGCGGCTCGCTGTCGTCATGCAACCGCTCGGCAGTCCGGAGACGTCTGCTGCGCTTTGATCGTGCCACTTGCATTTTGGTCAGAAGAGCCGACGGCGCCTGCATGCTCGCCCCAAAGAGAGGCTTTGAGAAACGAGAGTAGGAAAAGAAAAAGAACTTTCTTAAGAAATAACAAAAAAAGGGGGGGCGAGGGAATAGGGAAAGCATTTCAATACGAAATCGTAGGCGGAAAAAGCGAGTCGAAGGCCCAAATAATATATGTAAAAAAAAAGTCCTCAGCTCGACTCCACAGGGACGTAGAAAAAAGGACAAACGCACGACGTCCATGGCTTCCGCGCACCTCTCCTGCGAACGCTCGTGCCTCGAACGAAATGTCCTTTGAGCCTGGCGAACGCGCTTTGCTCTTCAGCTCTGTGCGTGTGTGGCCTTTGACGGATGGAATCGTCGTCCGCCATGGGAACAAGTGGATAGGACGACGTTTTGAGAGGGAGAAAAAAAAGGAAAGAACCAAGAAAAAAAAAACAATTTCATCGTAACAGCTCCGGATGCCCTGAATTTTCCTGTGCTTTTCGTCAACGCTGAACCATCTGTTCGGACGCCTTTTCCTGAGCCGACACACTTGGGCCTCCTGTGATGCGTCGTGGCTTTTTCCACAGCAAAGGTCACACCGTGTAGAATTTGACCATGTGGACCAAAGCGCACGACGGATCCGCGGACTGTTCGCGAGAAGGTCGCTGAGGATGGGCGAGAAAGAAAAGTAAGCACATGGACAACGATCGCTGAGGGCTCACGAGAGCTTTTGGCATTTCATAAGCTCTGGACCGAGCTTTCACGTCTTCACGATACGGGTATTTGGGCTTGCGGTGAACCGATTTCCACAGGAGTGAATAATGGTTTGACGGAGTCTGTTCCCCCACCCTCTTCTTTCTATGATAGCCCCAGCCAGCTGAAGATTTTCGACTTACCAGTCTCTGGAGCCGATTGAACGAAGAACAATAAGAAGAATGATAATAACGACAAGAACGACGACGACGACAACAACAACAACAACAACAACAACAGAAAAGCGTGAGAACAACATCGTGTCCAGTAAATTATATTGATAATAATAAGACCTTGACGTCTCTTGTCGTCACCTTGCGGAGCCGGGCTTCAAGAAAAAAAAGTCCCTTGCTCGTCGGCCTCGCCTCGCGGACTGTCGGGCCCTGCTGTCCGTCGTGATATCACGATCAATGTCTCACCAGCATAGCCAGCCGTACATCGTTCCCTGCTCGCGCTCTTGACAAATGACGGATCGTAAAAGGCCCCAAACCTGAGTCAGATCGAAGACAAGACAAGGTCTATCTTTGCCAGCCATTTCGTTCAAGGAATGTGCAGAGGAGCGACGGACTGATTCGTTACCAAGGCCGGGGCAGCGGTCTCGGACAGCACTTCCGTCTTCGTTTACGATGCTCACTCGGAGGCTGGTCGACAATGAGACATTGTAGGGGTGATTGCTAAGATGACGAAATCAAGGTCGTCGATGCTTTGAGCGCCGTGCGGCGAAACAACCCATCTCATTAGTCCTTGTCACCGGATCCTGGGCAATCGCTGGGGGCTTTCTCAGGAGGTCGCTCGATGTCGATGAGACTCTCCCTCACCTCCTCTTCGAGTTTGCTGGGTGTCAAATCGAAAGTCAGAAGCTTCTGACTAGACAATGTGATGGACAAGCGAAGGCATTCAGCTCCCAGGGAAGCGGTGATAGCCGTTGTGAGCGAGCGTTGCGAAAAAGCAAAGCTGCGTGAACGCACGAGATTAGTGGTGACGGGGCGCTTTTGATGAAGACATTTGAGATAGACATGGATCGCCTATCGTACGATGGGTGATTGCCACGACCCTGGTGAACATCCGTCGTCTTGGGGAGTACGTACACGAAGGCAAGGATTAACAAGCAGAAAATGGATGGGTTCTCCGAGATCGTCTCCGCGAGACCTGATGGGGCGCATTTCGAGTGGTATCTACGGTATCTACTGAACGCTTGAGCGTTAGGCCCGCAAACACGACACCCAGGTAGGGTATGTTTGGGAAGGATTATACCGCTTCAACATCAGAAAGATCTCCGAATGTGCGCGCATAGCTTGTTCGCCTAGGGTCTGCAGGCTGGAGGGCTGGGCCAGTGACAGCCTGCCTCCATGCATCGGCCATACGGTACCCAGCGTTAGACACAGCACAGGCTAATCAGATTGCAGCGTCAAATCTAGGGCCCGGTCTGAATCGTGCTCTCATATTGGCAGAGCAAACAAAAAAGGGCGTCTCGCTTCGCAGGTGCTCACGCCAACGATCATGCCTATGGCATGAAAGGCCAGGATCTTTTCCAGAACATCGTCTGATTTTTTTTAGCTCGCGGTTTTGGACGACAAAAAGGTTCGGGTATCCTGTAGTAGCGAATATTTCCGCGCGTCTTTCCGGTGGATGCATCACTCCGCCGGCCATCCAGAGGTGCGAACAAGGTCACTCCTTGGCAGCCGCATGAGAGATCGGAAGAATGATGGCGTTCGTAACGCTGTCACGTTTGAACGGTTAGATGATAGCTTGACCTCTTTTAGGACTCTGCTCCTGCTGAGAAGCTGAAAGAGGAATCAAGGAGCCCTGTCGAAACACTGGCCACCTTGAGATCGTCACCCGCTTGTCCAGGTGGGTAAGAGCAGAAACCGGGTCCCACCTCGATACCGGCACTTCTAAATGGGGGACGATCTCGCCTTTTCCGATTCGAATCGAGCTCATCGTTCCCCCCTATTTTGTTAATGCCCATCCGCGAGAAACCCTGGTCGTATGCGCCCACTCCCTTGAACCAGCAGCGCTGTGACAGGTGGAGGTTCTGCAGCAGGCGCGGCAGACAACCCGTGATGGCTGCTAAACGTCCCGCAACCTTAAGGTGGAGATCGTACGATTTTGCACAAAACAGGACCGAACCGTGCACGCTGCTAGAAACGTAAATTTCTCGTCGACTCACAAACCCGCATCCCCTATTATTTATTTTCTGACGCAAATGGTGACTCCTGAGCATTGGCGAGCGCGCGGTCCCATTTTGTTATTGACGAGCGATGCCACTCAGCATCGGAGCAAGCAGCAGGCCTGTACGTGATGGGTGCTGGCCGTGGCCATAGCTGAACACGGCATTCCACTGTTCCAGTCTCTGGGGCCAGCTCCCGGGATCAGGAAAAGGCGTTTCATTACTCGTGAACAATGTACCTTGCCGTGGCACTAGTTTCTTACCGAGATTTCTGGGATCGAGTGAGCATGCTAGATCCTGCCCGAGCCGGGAGCCGATGGTCGTTACAGAAATCAAGTCGTCGCGCGGTCGCTCTTATTTCTTTAATCTTCGAAGAGAAAAAAAAAGATTGGCAGGGCCGCAGTCACCGGACATTGGCTTCAATAATGTAACAAGTGGGTTCTGATTTGGTAGGGGGAGGGAAAAGGACGCCAGGGTAGATACGCGAGCTCCTCCAGACGTGATTTAAGTACGATTACGAAACGAAGGGGTCAATGCTTGATGGAGGCGCCAGATTGGCTGTTCATGTTTTGTGTTTGCAATAGGGCATGAAGGTATGAGAATATTAATGTTCCGCAGAGTTTTGGGGTGCCAGCGGCAGTTGTAGCAGAATGTTCATCAGCATCTTGAGATGTAAACCCTGATGACGAATGATTGTTTTGCGGCAACCGTATATATTCATCTTACGAAGATCCCCACCACCGCCAACGAAGTGCTCTTCAGAGTGGTGAAACACCGAGGCGTGGCACGATCCCGGCACGGCAAGGCTCGTGCGTCGATCGAGGATAGATCTGCAGACAAGAAGACCACACCCTTGAAAAGTGCCCAAATGCAGCTCGATGATCATGTCTATTGAGCCGGGGATTTTTGCAAGCATCGGACATGCAGATAGGCGTCATGCTCACGGTTTTTTTTACTTTTTCCTTTTTTCCTGTCCCCGGCGGGAGAGCTGTCACAAAAAAAAAAGGTCAAGCTCGACGAAGGTCTTTTGACGGGTTTCAGTGCCTCGTGGACACGACCAACTCGAAAAGGAGTTGTCGTGAGGTGCTTCTCCGCGCGTGCGGTCTCCGAGACAGGCGAAAGGACGAAAAGGAGGGTGGTGTGCGGGCGCTATCTTCAGGATCCGTGGCTTTTCGAGACAATGTACACTGACACCCGCGCCCCGAGCGCCGGCGGCGGAGTAGAATGTCGCTAAGTGTTGCTTGGGCAAAGGCCAATAATCATGGTGGCGGCCATTCTTCGTTCTGCAGGATTTCAGCTTATTTTCTCGATTGAGGATCGGCGGGACTGTGTCGATGAAGGCCCTGTCAAAGATCATGCACGGGAGAGGTGAAGGAGAACAGCACATCCAGGGTTGCAGCCAGTGTGAGATGCAGACGGGCGGCCATGACGACCGTCCGACGAATATCAGCTTTTGGTTCGTGCAGCGCCTTTCTCATCATCACCACCATCAGCAGGAAATCATGGTTGGCAGCCGAGCCAGCAGCGCGCACAACGGCTCGCTTTCTGTCAAGATCTGGGAAGAAAACGTGGCCGGCGTCAGGGGGGTGTGGGTCCCAGATCATCTGTTCACCCCCCGGTCCTGACGTTGCGGCGTCACAAAGTTGCTCGTGGCCAATCGGGCGTGCAGCGAATTCGGAAACCCCAATCATCGGTAGCCCCGGTCGCGTAGCGGTGCGAATCGTGGATCCACCAGCTGCAATCTGTCAGCCGGAGATCCCATGCGCGTGTTCCATCGCTGGGCACGATACGAAGTTCGCCGTGCGTTTTGGAGCAAGTTCGGTCGCAGGTGGGCGGAGAGCGAAGGCTCCAGCAGACGGCAGCGTGGCACGACGGAGGGGCAGAGTGCTGTCCCTGCACGCCATTTGCATCGTGCAGATGGCTGCCAGCATCCCAACACCGACGGGACGGGGCCCGTCCATCTCTGAGTGCCGACTACGGTTCACTCAAAAGCCATGATCGCGATGCAAAGCGGCCGCGCTGATCGTTTGTACATCGAGCGAGCGGAGATCATGCCCGGCACGAGCAATGTGACGAAGACAAATCCGTGACACGGGCCTAACGCCGCTGCTGGGGGAGAGAAATTCGAGGACAGGTGATGACAATGCTAATGCCCCCTCTAAACGACGCCGCCACGAGGAATCACAGCGAGACTTTTCCGTTTGCTGAGAGCCAAGTTCGCTTGGAAATCCCATGTCGGCATGGCTTGCCTCAAAGTAGACCTGCATACTGTTTTAGGGCGAGCTGCCAACCGGAAGATCGTGGACACATCGGTGCACAGTCCAGAAGCGAAAGGCGCCCGATCGTCCCAATATAGACAATGAGGAGGATGACAATGTTTGGCGTGCCATGATACAGCGCCTTGGGCCACACTTAGGACGGCGGGAAGGGGCCCGGCGGAGCGTGGGAAAAAAAAAAAAAAAGAAAAAAGAATTCAGACTACTGCTGTACCAAAATGGCGCTGAGAGGCTATAGTTTGGGGCGGAACGAGTCGTTCAACGCCCTCGGGGCGTTTTTTCTCTTCCACTTGCAGAATTTGTGATGTGTAGACAGAAAAGAAGAGGATGCTGGAGCGGCAAGCAAATCACTAACGGCTTTTTTGTGGGCTTCCGCGCGCAAGGAGCTAGAACGCACGTCGATCAGAAAGAAGAAGAAAATGGTAAGGGTGGCGGAGAAGAGCGGGTCGCTGGTGCAGTTCCCATGGCGCGCCCATGCTTGTCGCCAATGTGGCTTGGGGTCTCTTGCTGTAACTAATCTGTATCATGGAAATTCTGCGCAACGGTGTCCTAGCCGGATTGCGCTGGCAACCATCGAGACGATGATGATATGACGACGACGATGATGATTATGCGATGGTCTATGGGTTGCTGCTAGTCGAGGCAGGGGCCGAGGGAAGATGGAAGGAAGGGGGAACTAAACAGGCAAGCGAGACGTGAGGTGCCTGATCGAAGACGTAGGCAGACGGGGAAGCGGAGCCGTGGTGGTGGTCGTAGTCATAGTCCGTGGTGGAATTCGTGGTGGTAGCGGCGGCGTATTGGGGGGAGAAGCCATGAGAAGGGGAGAGATGCGGCAAGTTATTAGTCATGTGGGAAGGACCGTCAGGCGTGTTTGATGTTGCATTTGTTCGTGAGCTAGTTTGCAGTCATGTTGTTGGAGGTGTTTGTTGCTCGAGGCTCTGCGGCTCCGGCGTCCCGCGCTCACGACGGCCTGGGCAGACTCTTGGACGGCAGAGGCACAGCTGTCTGCATCGAGCGCCGGGACACAGCGTCGCGATTGCTCTGCCTCGCATCTTCGCCAGCACGTCGATTTTCTTCGGAGGCAGAAAGGAGAAGAGCGTGCCGGGCAGGGAGCCTCTGGCCAGTGGTTCGAATCCAAGCAAGCGGGCCCATGACTGGAGCGTGCGCAATGGCAATCTGGCGCATCTGCTGCTCTAGTCAGAGGCCTTGATCGCGTCTGGCCGCGCCCCTGCCATCGACGCCGTAAGCCCTGCTGCCCTTGCGCTTCTCGTGCAGGGCCCCGGGCCTCGCTTCGTTTTGCAGCCCCTCTGCCTCGCCCAGACACCGACGCAGCGCTGCCGGAGGCGCACCCTCTGCACTCTCGCACACGCTCTCGCTCCCGCACAGAGCGAGACGGCGGTGCTGGCGCGCTCGCAACCGCTCTCCACGCTGCGAGGCGCACGCACACACACGCGCACGTCTGGCCGTCTCCGCCCGCGGCATGCACACGTCTCCAACGGCGTAGCGGCAGCGATGTAAGCACACACAGGAACGCGTGTGTGGGTGTGTATACGTTATGCATGCTCGTGCGTGCGCATGTATACAGACAGACATAAACACAGTGTCCGTGTCGCGCACGCACTCGCCAGCCCGCGCGGCCCCAATGCGTTCTGCGCCCTCCGTCGCCCGCGCCTCCCCACCGCACCACCACCACCCTCACGCCCTCCACCACCAGCACCACGACGCCCCCTCGCCCCCCAAAACCACCCTAGAAGCCTCCCTGGCCTGCGCTAAGCCAGGCTGCCCTTGCGCTGCTCTCGGAGGCGTTTCCCCTACCATTAACGAAGTTTGCCCACAGATCCCGGCCGCTCTTGTGCAGTCCATCTCGATTCCATCTTGTTGACCCGGCATCTTGATCTTGCCATGTCCCTGTTCGCTCCCTGATATCACCGTTCATCACCAACGCTTCCCGCTCGTTACCTCTCCATAATCCTTCCGCTCTTATTTTTCTCTCTCTTCGCCAGCGCTTGTCATGATTTGCCGCTGCTCAAACCGGTACGTTGCCGCATTTCAGATCTACTGACCCTCCCTGTCGGATTCCTGTGTCTCTCCTCCTCTTCAGTTCGCCCGTTCTTTTTTTTTTTCTTTTCCTCTGTTCCCGTTCTTCTGAGATCGCATGTTCCTCGTGAGAGAACAAGAAATCCCGCCTAGTCGTCCTGGTTGGTCTTCTCCTTCCGCCCAATATACTAGTTGTCTTACCACCTCACGAGCCTCCTGCATCCGCTCTCTGCCTGTCCTGCGCCTTTGTTGTCTCGCCTTCTCATTTACTCCCACGTCGTACTTCCGCCCGCTGACCGTTTCCGCTCGCAGGAAGAGTCCCCTAAACATTTTGCTTGCATAATTATCCCTCGCCTCGGCTCCAAAGCTCTCTCCTCACAGCTGCTGCTATCTGTCTCGCCACCGGCCTCCACCACGTTGAAGAATCTACCCACGGTACGTCTATCGCTCCGCCAACAGAAAAAACAACGAAGCCACCACCACAGTTCATTTGCCTGAATGTTCGTCCCAAGGTCATTTGAAGTTGATGCATACGGCCTGCAACCTTGCACAGCTCGAGCGGGTGTGCTCTGTTGCCTTTGCTCCCCATGCAGGGTGGCAGATCCGTTACAGCTGCCATTGCACTTTCCCTCACGAATGAGACGTACCGACCACATGATGTTCCAACGCCCAATTGTCTGGCCTCGCTCGAAGCATCGCCATTGTGGCTAATTAGTTGCTCGATTGTCGGTGTTTGCTGCATTGATTGCTGCCTCTGTCTGCCGTGGGCTTGATACGTCGAGCATGTGAAGATCACTGGCTAACGAGCAACGTGCATACAGACCTCCGTGAACAAACGCAAGAGACGGACCGCAAACAAATGAGCGCGGCAGCGACAATGGCCAGCCCTGCTTTACCCTTTCCTGGGCCGCCTCCGCCTCCTTCGCCGTACAGTCACACGACAACGGGCAGCACAAGCAACCCACTAGGCCACACTGGCCTCATTTCTCCGCCAGATTCTCGCCGCACATCCGGGGATGAACCATCCTCAGTTCCAACCACACGGCAGTCTCTTCCTTCGATTTCAGAGGCACTTGGCTCGGCCGACCACACGTTACCATACCCTCCTCAAGTTCCTCCTCCCGCACACTCGTCGAGCTCAAGCTACTTTCCAGCGCCCGCGAGCACGTCCGTTGCCGACCTTCACAGAAGATCGGTGACCTCCGGTCCTGTCCTGCCGGAGCCGCCACATTCGTACCCATCCTCACATCCGCAAAGTCCATTCATGAACCGTGGTCCACCGCCAGTACAGCCGCCGCACACTCCAACCGCCCAGGCCGACGCCTACTCGCGTCCTCCGTATCCCCCTCAGCCTCCTAAGCTACCGACTTTACACCCGATCAAAACGGATAGCTCGCCTACTGCTTCGTTCCGCCCTCCCGCAACATACGCCTCCCAACATCCTTCTCCAGCGTACGACACTCCTCCACACACGGCCCCGTCGCAACCTCCCTATCCGTACTCGGGGAATCAATCCCAGGGCTATCAGTATCAACACCCGTCAGCACCTTCTGCCTCCGGACCTCTGTACTCCTCCGGTGCACCCCCTGCGCCCCCGAGACCGTACGCAGAGCCAGGCCGCTGGGAGAACGGGCAAATGGACGACAGGGCCCGATCCAGCATGTCCGTTGGCTTCCACGGTGACTCTGTAAAGCGACACCTCGATGATTTCGATCTCGAGGCTTCTCTCAACGAGGTAAGCACTCGTCACACGATTTTTTGGGGCTATCCTAACGCTTCTTTTTCTTAGGTTGCTGAATGCAGTGGGAAGATGCTGGAATTCACAAGAGAATATGGGGTGCGGACACATGGCAATCAGAGGGCTGGCATCAGCCCACGATCGGTCCCACATCTGCAAACCGTCGACGAATTGATGGCGAAAAGCAGACGCATCGAAGAATCGTTGAAGAGGATACGGGAAATGGTAATAGCTCAGAACCATGCTATCGAACAGCAGATGAAGGATCCTTCACGGCCTGTTCCTGCAAACTATCCTGACATGAACGGTTACTCGGACGATAAGCAAGGCATGGGTGGATTTGCTGGAAGCGATACCAAGAAGCGACGAGGGGTAAGGAATCATCTGTTTTTTCTTTTTTCGCGCCGTTGAGAGGCCTTGTACTGACAATTTTAAAGCGAGCTGCACCACCCGGACGTTGCCATAGCTGTAATCGAGCCGAGACCCCGGAGTGGAGAAGAGGCCCTGACGGTGCCCGCACCTTATGCAATGCTTGCGGCCTTCGTAAGTCTCTCACATCGTTTTGAGAGGACACACGGATCGCTAACAATGCTCTAGATTATGCTAAGCTCACACGCAAAATGGGCAACAAGGCTCAGATAGGGAGCTCGAACCTACGACCAAAGTCGGAGTCCTAATCCGGACATACTAGGTTTGGTGTTTGGCATGAAGATTTTTCGTTTTATAAAACCAACGAAGTCACACCGTCCACGCCGTATACCCTGTGAGTTGTTGAAACGCACCGAAGCTCTATTAGGAAGTCTTCTGCAGTAAAAATAATATCGGAGAGGCAAACACGCAGAGCAAGCACACGACGGACTCTGCATCGAAGGCGAAAACCACAGCACATGGCGCCTCTATTCAAACGCGCAACTACCTTCGACCTTGCCACTGGCTGGCCTTATGAATTGCATTCCATACAAGATCTACGGATCTAATGTCTTATCACGAACAAATCGGTTTATTCATCGAGCAACTGTTCTTGCGTATTTCCGCATTACTCGGCGTTTAGGCTACCTTTTCATCAGCAGGGAGGGAACTTTACACGTGCTCGCCATAATCAGGCAGCACTGATCACTATGCATTCTGGGAGGCGTTTAGTCTTTTTTTGATTTGAAATATCCCAACAGTTGAGCGCGGCTGATGATCAAGGACTGCGCTAGTGACTGTCAGAAGCAAGAAAAAGAAAGAAAAAAAAAAATACGAAGCTGGGGGTGATGATCTGACGGCCTCTTCTCCTTCTACGGGTGGTGGATTGTGCGGCAGGCAGGGCGGTCTATGTACATGTTTTGTTCTGACAGGTAGATACAGCACACCTCTGGGTGGTTTCTAGACGGCAAATCCGTATCACACTGTATTTCAGTAGAACTATCTTCCCTTTCGTCTCTGTTCGTGGGCGAGCTGCGTCATGCACTGTTTACGTTCCTTTTGGACGGGATTGCCGACTCAAGACGAAGCGTTAGGACGCTCGCCGTTCAACTCGCCAAAATGCTCGTTCGAAATTCGCGCATCATGCACGTAGCCGGTCACAAACGAATTGAGGAAGGCAAGCCGTGATGGAGTGTTCTCGACCCTGGATCATCACGCACTTAAGTCGTTTAACGACGAAGGAAAAAGGAAAAAAAGGAAAAAAAAAAAAAAAAAAAAAGAAACAAAGGCGGAAAGAGGTGAAGGACAAAGAAAGAGAGGGGTAGAAGAGGAAGAAAAAAGAAAGAATAGAGAAGAATAGAGAAATAAGGAAGAGAAGGGGAGCGGACGATGAGGTTGACCAGTCTTGATGATGATAATGTTCAATAGGACCTTCGGGGGTTTGGGGAAGAATTAATAATCACGCTCTTCTGGGACGGAAAAAAAAGGAAGGAAGGAGGAAGATGGGAAGAAGCTTCGTATGCAGAGGAGAGCCAGTGGACGATCGGGCTGATCGCCACTGTCTTTTTTCTTCTTCTTTTCCATGTCTGCGTGCTGCCATCTGCCCTCGTCTTGCTGGCCCAGCTCCGGTTCCCATGGACGGGCGGGGGCCCTCGTCCGAACGACGACGAGATGGACGCCGCGAAACCATACACGAGGCAGACACCGCCGCCGCCGCAGCAGCAGCAGCATCACGTCGTCGCCTCCGTGGCACAACTGATTTGTGGACGCCCCCGTCGCCGATGCCAAGCCCAACGTCTGCAGTCTGAAATGTGCGACCTCTCCCTCTGTCCGTCCGTCCGTCTGGTGTGATACGAGAGGAGGAGGGACTCACGGTCGAAGGGCAAGGTAAGAAGGAGGAGGAGGAGGAGAAGCGTAAGAAAGCGTGCAGACAAAACGCCCATGCCGTGTCGTCGTTAGCATCGAATGTTATTGCGCCATCGCGAACCAATCTGTATTGCATCTCGCACCGTCGCACGTGGGGGAGGGGGAGGCGTTAGCATTATAAGACTTGCCCGATGCGGCATGCGAACGCCGGGCTGCGCTTTCCACCCCGCCCCGCGGTCGGTGGTGCGAGACGAGTGCGTTGGCGGAGACAAGAGGAAATGAAGAAAGGATAATTCAAAATTTAAAAAAAAAAAAAAAATCGCACGCTTGTTCATGTGTTGCTTCGTTTCTCGTGCGAAGGAGAAGGGGAATTAGGTCTTGCCAAAGCTGGCTCCGCACCTTTGTCTTCCTCTCTTCTTTTTTTTTTTTCTTTTTCTTTACATTTCTCTCTCTCTCCGTCTTTATTTTCCCACCTTCCGCCAGAAAGGTCTCGCTGGTACCCGGCTCGTGCGCAAAAACGAATTAGTCAGCGGCCAACGGGCGACCCGGTGACGCCATGTGACTTTGCATGGAACAAGACCCCCATCACGTACGAACCAAGTGCACTTTGTAGCGTCAGGAACACAAAAGATGAGAACCGACTGAAGCGACCATTGCTACACGCCCCCGTGACGGATCTTTTCGGTCGGAAAGCGGGACCGCCCGTCGATCCCTTTTTTTTTTCTCGCCCGTCTTCTCTCTCCTCTCTCTCTCTGTCTGTGTGTGTATGTGCTTGTTTGTGTGTGCGTGTGTGCATGTGTGTGAAGCTCGGCCGAACCTTTACATCATCATCATCGTAACCACCGGGACCACGAAAAACTTCAAATCCAATCTCACCGTCCTGCCCGCATCCAGAGCTGTTGCCGCTGCGGAATCCCCAGCCTCGAGAACATGTGGATCTAGAACGACACCACTTCGCCGCGACGCCTGACTTCCTTCTCCCCAAGTCGAGCTTTTTCTCTGCTGGCCGTCCCTTCCCGCACGTCCACGATTTTGGCGCTGGCCCGCAACAGATTACCACTGCATCTCGTCCCCGTTGGCGTAAAAGCCGGGCACAACCGCTTTTTGGGACGAAATGGGCCTTTTGTATGACTTGACACATTCTTACCCACCCACCGTCCATCGGCTCCAAGATGCTAATGCGTAGTCTCGTACAGAGCTCTCGGAACCGCCCTTGACTGGCCGCAGGCAAAGGAACAGGCAAATCTTGTGCGCCAGTGGGGAATAGAGGTACGCGTGCACCTGCGCGCTCGTATACGACCGCGCTAATGAGATTGTGGCATGTAGCAACTGCTTGCCATTTGGCGCAGAGCAAAAGGCAAGGAGCGAGATGCCTTGCTGTGGGGTGACGAGGTGCGCCGATCCACATGTCTTACCATCGATCAGTTCTGAATCCGTCCTCAGATCGAGTACCTGGTCGTGTGCTACGACGACGAAAACCGCAAGGTCAGGCTTAGCCTGAGACAGGCGGACATCTTGCAGGCGCTGGCCACGAACCCGAAGCTGCTCGAACATGGCGGCGGCGTCCCCGACCTTCAACGAGGCGAAGCACCGTATGCACTTGACCCCTTCTGACTTCTTGGAGGCTTGCTGTACTTACGCTCAGCGCAGACAAGGCGAATGCGCTCCCGTATTTCACCCCGAGTTTGGACGATTCATGCTCGAGACGACGCCCGGCAAGCCGTGGGGCATCGGATTCAAGGATCTGCTTGACGTCGAACCCAACATGAAGCTGAGGTCCTAAACGCTCGGCCTTCGTGCTGCGTGTGGAAAGTGGGCTGACGAAAACACTCGCAGACGGAGAATTGCAAAGGAGCATATGCTTCCTACCGAGTATCCGATCACCTTGACCACGTTTCCGAGGCTGGGCCGTGACGGCGATTTCTTCACCCCAAAGGAGTTCGTTGTCGACGGCAAGACCGTCCCTGTGAAGATCCACGGCGAACGCCTGCGCTCCCAGTTCGTCCCGGACGAGATCGCCAATCCGCATATCCGCTTTCCGACCCTCGCTGCCAACATCCGGTCTCGTCGCGGCCGCAAGGTCGAGGTGAACGTCCCCATATTCCGTGATGAAAACACCCCTTGGCCATGGAGCGATCCCACCGTCAACTACGATCTGCACGACTACAAGGAAGACGACGACGTGCGAAACGGCGCCGTCAAGGAGAATCACATCTACATGGACGCCATGGCGTTCGGTATGGGAAGCTGCTGCCTGCAAATCACGTTCCAAGCGAAGAACATCGAAGAAGGTCGCAAGATGTACGACCAGCTAAGCCCTCTTGGACCCATCATGTTGGCCTTGACGGCCGCCACTCCCGTCTACAAGGGCTTTCTGGCAGACACCGATGTTCGGTGGAACCAGATCAGTCGAGCGGTCGACGACCGGACCGCTGAAGAACTTGGGGAAAAGGTGCGTTCGGTATTTCGTGGTCTGCGATCCTTTGAACTGACCATAAGCAAGCCTCTGAAAAACGACCGGTGGCGAATTCCAAAGTCGAGATATGCTGCGAACAGCACATACATATCCCAGGATCCTCGATTGAGGCCGGAATACATGGACCCTGATCTCGTCATCGACGAGCAAATCAAGGCAAAACTCATGGATGGAGGCATGGATGACCTCCTCGCTACCCATTTCGCGCATCTCTTCATCCGCGACCCCCTCGTCATCTTCGCGGAGGACTTGAAGGAGCTCGACCTGAACAAGTCGGACCACTTTGAGAATCTGCAGTCGACAAACTGGCAGCATATGCGCTTCAAACCTCCGCCCAGCGGCTCTCAGGACACAGGCTGGCGTGTCGAGTTCCGGTCGATGGAGATTCAGATCACCGACTTCGAGAATGCTGCGTTCAGCATCTTCATCGTCCTCGTCACCCGCGCCATACTGTCGTTCGATCTCAACTTCTACATTCCCATTCAAAAAGTCACCGAGAACATGGAAATCGCACACCGACGAAACGCCGTGCTGAACGACAGGTTTTGGTTCCGCAAGAATCCGTTCCCGCGGCGGGTACCCACCAAAACGAACGGTGCAGGGGGGTCACGACCGGCGTCACGACCGGTTTCGCGACCCGTAACTCCGCCAACCGGGCCGGTGGAGGACGAGTATGAGCTGATGACCATAAACGAGGTGATCAACGGGCAAAAGGATGAGAATGGCGAGTTTCCGGGACTGATACCACTGGTCGAGAGCTATCTGAACTCGATGAACGTAGACGTCGAGACAAGGTGCGAGCTAGCGACGTATCTGGATCTCATCAGAAAGCGAGCGGATGGCCGCCTATGGACAGCTTCAAGATGGATCAGAGACTTTATCAGCAAGCATCCGGATTACCAACATGACAGCGACGTCAGCGACGAGGTGCAATACGACCTTGTCAAGGCCGCCGAACGGATAACTCGTTTGGAAGGTAAGGACGGCTTCGGGGTTGAAATGCTTGGAAAACGATGAGTTAATTCAAGCTTGTGCACGGTACACTGCCTGCGTAAATTACATCAGATCATCGACTGAACGGAAGGCTTTTCGCTGGCCATGACCACAAGTTTGCTGACATTCAAGGTTACTTCTTATATTGTCCGAGACGATATCAACGTGTATGCACCAAAAAAAAAGAAAAAAAAAAACTTGATCATCAAGGACACCTCGGCATATACATCTTGAAAGAACGTACAACCGCTGCCATCCACTCTACTTGTGAAAAATTCTTCGTACAACCTTTTTTTCTCTAAAATTTTTGGCTTTATGTACATCCTTGCTCTCCCTTTGCTCCTTTCTTCATCTCTCTCTCTTATTTTTGGCATCATCCCTGTCGTCCAGTTTTCCTCCACCATTTAGGCACTGACCAGCTACTATATGCAATGTGAGGGGAAGAAAAAAGAAGAAGGAAATTGATTAGCACGCTGCTTTTCGCTTTCTTTCCTTCACTCTCGGCGTTTTCCAATGATGCAGGTTATTGGCGCGACTGATCTTTGGGGACTTGGAGGGCGTAGTCAACCAGAGCGCTCCGTTTCAATCGAGTCTCGGATCCGTTTTGCTGGCTTTTCGCGATGTGGCTCTTGCTAGCATAGGGCAAGAGTACACTGGGAGCCTAAAAGACAGCCTGCGCCGTACGGATCGTAGGAGCCGATATGTGAGGATGTTTTCAAAAACTCGTTCGGAGGTCGAAGATGCTTCCAACGAAGTAGCTCTACAAGCAGGACACCGTTGCGACCGTGCGTGTTCAAAAAAGAAAGACAATATGAGTCATCCAGGCAAATCGAACAACTCGTTTGTCCCTTTGCTTCGGCTCTGATTCGGACAACTGTGCGACGTGGCTTGGCCTCTCTCCCCAGGGAGTAAGGCTGAAGAATACTTTGCTCCTCCCTAATCGTCATGAATCCCCTAAAAAAAGGACTAAAGGGGCCAAGCTGGGAGGAAATGGAGCCTGAATATGCACCAGTGGCGGTGTTGAGTAAGATGCAGGTTTGTCTCCCCGCTCAGTCAACGCTCGTCGGTAGTTTGAGGGCGTTTCGTGGATAGGATAGGGTCAATGGCACTTCCGTCTCGTCACGGTTTAGGCAGCACTGTGGGAAAAAATGAACATTCCCTGTTCTTAGTCTTTTTGGCAAAAGATCAATGCAGGCTGTCACCTCACATGGTCCTGGGCTTCGAAATCCATCGAAGCAATGTTGATCAACGTAGGGCTTTCCTCATCATATCTTCAGGTCAGCTTGAGCCGCTTATCTCAACGTCACAGGGAGGAAGCAATGGAAAGAAAAAGTGAGATGGCAAAGAGTGACATCGGTCCGTCTTGAAATAGCACTCCGGCATCAGCAGCCGAGCAGGTGGCCTACGGTGGAGAATATACCCGAGGACGCGAATCGGACCTCAGAAAACGAGTCTTGCTAAGGGGGGCCAAATCGAGGATTCAGCTGCGCAGTGTCAGGCTTGTAGACGCAGTAAAGAAGATGGACTTCTCAGTCGTAAAGGGGTCAGAGGGCGGAAACATGCAAGCATGGTATCCTGCTGGGGTGCAGCTTCGACAAGTCGGACATAACAGAGCTGAGAAATTTCACAACCCACATTCGATGCGTCTTGGACAGTGCAACTCCAAGCTACTTGCAACCAAAAGCGTTTAATTTTTCCTTAGGATCACCGCTTATCCTACCTTGTCAACTACGTTGGGGGCGGAAGCTGGCCAGTTTGGAGATCGTACGAGCGTATGCACTGTGGGAGACATCTCTGTTCTTGGCGACTATGTTGAACAGTCTCTCTCTACGGATGGAACTCGCTTCAGGCTGCCAAAGTGTGTTCGTGCCTGCGCAACTGACGGAGGGTGGGGTCCCGCACAAGACCTTGAGTTGGCTCCCTTTCGGACGATGACAGGTGCTAGACTCTGAAATGCGGATGAGTTCTTGGAAAAGCAGCTGGGGCAAAGGGAAGAGCAGCTCACGCATGTGTCGGCAAAGGTAGTAGCATCAAGTCTTGCTAGAGTCGGCCGACACTAAATAACACTCTGTCCCGATCGATGGAACAAACCGTGCGGCGGCGGTTGCTCGTACATGAGAATAGCTTGAAGATTGCATTCTTGACAGTCGGTCTGGTCATGTCCCAGGGTGCGTGACCTGGGTTTCTGCTGTGAGCTTGGGAATGTAGTCGCCGGTGACGATGTCGGCCATTCCGAGAAAACAACTAGCCAAGCAGATAAGGGAGGGATGACATTGCCTCGTTACGGAAATTCTTTTCTCAACGGTGCTTATGTCATCGAGATTCAAATTCTGTGATTGGCCAGCACATTTCGCTCTACTTTGTTGGCCCACAGCCTTGGGGTGGAAAAGTCGGAAACTTTGCAGGGCGCGAACGGTTATCTAACGGCGGTGGCTCACCAGCCGCTCAAGGTCACGCCTGCCCTCTAATTGACATGCATCGCGCACACCGGTTTAGGCTTCAACTCCGCTCAGCATTAGAACGTCTTGCAACGGCCAACAGGAAGCTCATGTGCTATCCTCGCGAGAGTCTGGTGATGGTGCTGTGCGAGTTTACCGGCCACTGACGCACGTCAAAAATCGGTCTTCCGTCCATGTGTTATTCCTCATCATCGTGTGGGACAAGCCATCGACAGACTCCACTTTTGCCTGCCAAGGCACCCGCGTGTATGACAAGATGGGTTGAGAGTGCAGCAAAAAATGCGCCAGATGGTTTGCAGCGCTTTCATTGACCAGATGGCGCAATCTAGTCTTTCGGACGTCCAGCCAGTCCTGGCTCGTGGCCAGTTTCACAATAGATTCCTCCTCCCTGCGCTCGGTTCTGAGTCAAGCCCGCGTGAGTGTTTTCCTATCATCCCAAGCTGTAGGGCTGGCGTACCTGCGTCACAAGAAGAAATGACTCTGCTTTTTTCCCTTGTCCTGGCGGGATCGAGCCCACTTCGCTCCATGCTTTGTTGGATAGACATCGCTCCGCCGTTGTGGTTTTTGCTGATCTTAGCAAGGCTGACTTTGACCGGATCGCGGCACCAGTCTGCATCGAGGAAAGCTCATCGACGCACACCACCTCGCCAAGCTCCTTTCCACGTCGGTCAACGCGATCGTCTCCTGCCCATGGAAAACTCAGTTGAAGCGACTCGTTGTTTTCCTGCTCAAGTGTTTCTTGTGTTTGCTGACAACTCTAAGCTTCCCTTGCCCCCGCTAGTCGCGGTAAGGGAAACGCTGGAACAGCACCACGACCTGACTTTTTCGGCCCCCAAACTCCATTCTAAGGTGTTTACGTTCTGCACTTGCAAAATTTCTCGC
Source organism: Verruconis gallopava (assembly GCF_000836295.1). Classification (NCBI taxonomy): domain Eukaryota; kingdom Fungi; phylum Ascomycota; class Dothideomycetes; order Venturiales; family Sympoventuriaceae; genus Verruconis; species Verruconis gallopava. The sequence goes on from NW_015622152.1 coordinate 398,546, forward strand.
TTCGCATTTCCCGTACACGGATGTCAGAAGACGGAACGTTACGGTTATCGCCAGCAAAAAAAAAGGGCAGGGATGCGCCGAAAGCCACGAGGAACTGGCTCTGTCTAGGGGAGGCCGTTTCCGCCATCTACTCCAGATGACAATTCGACGATCAGTTCCTTATGCTTGTCAACCCATCGTCATGATCTGGGCTTCTTATGCACACGCGCCCACAACGCCGTGACTAAAGCGGGTCAAGCCATAATATCTTCTTTAGAAAATGGTCCTCTCATTGGCTGAACCCATTCATCCCTCTCTCCCAGCTCTGTGGGCTAATCCGGAGATCCTCTGCACGACAGGCAACAGAGGACATTGCCTACACATAAGGCGCTGTTGCACGCTGTCATAGGTCCATTTGCCTGCCATTATTCTTGACCTTTCTTCTCAGAGCGTGGGATTGTGGTCGCCGTCCTACGAAAAACGGAGATTGCTTCAAACCGTCCATTGCCCTATGCCCTGACGAGAGTCAAGTCTGTTTTTTTCTTTTCTCCAAAGAGGCTGCAAGCTCTAGGCACCGTCCACCCGTCCCTTCGTCGTTCTTTTTTGGTACACGCCTTCTGGAAGCACTCGCTCAGCCTCCTTGAGCCTAGCGGTCTACCTTCTCTGGACGTTGCCGTCTTGCTGGTCCAGTCCACAAAGCGTCGGGCCGCAGTCCTTCATCATTGCTTGGCACCCGTTTAACCGTCCTCATTGGCTACACACCCTGCTTCCGCCCCCTTTGGTCGTTATTAACTTGCAGACGAATTTTGGTAACGTACTTATGAGGAGCATTTCGTCCTCTTTCCCGGGCACCATTCTGGTCTATGTATAACATGGTATCTGAGCCATGCTGGACCATTGGATCGATCTAAGTCGAAAGGCGTGCTGCAAGAACTCGAATTGGGCAACCTATCAGATATCACTGGGTGTGACCCTTGGCTCGAGAGTACAAGGACGACAGTCCAGGCATCGAGAGAGAGTAGAGAGAGAGAGAGGGAAGGAGAGATCACGGGATATCAGGCAGCGCAGGCTTTGCAGAATACAAATCGAGATGGAAGTTGACTCCCCAAGGCTCTCATGAATCCCAAGTCTGGTTTCATGCTCTATCTAATGGCAAACTCAAAGATGCGCGTTGCCGTTGCCGGGACAAACACATTGGCCCTCATGATATCGCATGCCATCGTCACGGAGACTAGTCACAGTCTGGTAATCTTATCGAGACAGGTGAGTGTTATTCCTTGAGCTCCTGGTGTCCGTCTTGGAAAGTGCCAGACATCGAAGCATGAAACCGTTCCGAGTTAACGCCAAACACCATCTTAGGCACAACCGAACCTCACGAGTCAGGGCTACCAGGTCCTCGTCGTGGATTATAATGACCAAAACTCGATTCAACACGCAGTGACTGGAGTGGACACCGTTATATCGACCGTGACAGGACTGCCTGAATTACGGCTCTTGGAAGCATGTGTCGCTCAGCGCGTCAGGAGGTTCGCGCCCGCAGAATTTGAAGGTCGACCATCAGCTCGACCAAGTAATGATCCACTCGACAGGGGCAAAAAAACAATCTTGGACTGGCTCGACTACTATAAGTCAAGTGTCGACTTGGAATCTACCGTCTTCGTTTGTGGCGTTCTGTACGAACGCTTTGGACCTGGTGGACTTGCCGCACACCGACTTGGGCTGAATACCAGCCTTTGTAACGAGGGGGACTACATCATTAATTGCCGCACAATGGAGGCGAATGCACCAGTGTACAATGCCAACAACCAAGCTAATGTCTATGTGTGCATGATAGGGGTTCAAGATGCCGCCCGCTTCATCACTCGGGCTCTTGATCTCGCCCGTTGGCCTCGAGAAATGACCATGGCTGCGGAACGTATGACGGTCAACGAGATTATAGACACAGTAGTCCGTGTTCGCGGTGAGTGCTTTCATACCCGGACGTCGATTGTTGACACTGACCGTGACAGGTACGCCACTCACATCTGAGACTTGGCATTCCCCAGCAACTTTACGGCACGAGCTCCAACTTGCAGAAATGTTCAATGATATCCCTCGACAGATGCGGGCTCATGACCACCTCGCCACCATTAACGGCCGCTACGTTTTCTCGGCCCCAGGCAATCTTCGCAATTCTGCCATAACGCGGGACATCGTTCCCGTCCGGTTTGAAACGTGGTTACGCAGCGTTTGGGCCGGCCATGTCCATGTCACTGAACCTTGATATGAACAAAGGATACGTTGTCCTATGACTGGATGACTTGCACAGAGTTGCACCGGAGATGCGTTACTCACTTCTTTGATTTCAGTATGACGAGTTTTCTACTCCGCTTCGAACGAGGGGAATTGTTCGCTTGATTCTTCTAGATGTGTTTGATTTTCATTTTTGGATTTTTCTTAGATTATGGACGCCGCCCTTCTCTGTCATTCTCAAGGAAAAGGTATTCCTTCACGTTCATAGTCAGACACAAAAGTGCCCATAGCGTTTGAAGATGTTTAGCGAGTTATGTGTTCATTGCAATATTCACCCGTGTTCGGGGGGAACAAGTGTCTAGTTCTGGTAATGCATGTACGACGATAAGAGGCGTTCGGCTCCCAGGTTCTCGGGAGAATACGATGTAGCTAGCGGCTTGCCGCATGCCAGATTTAGATTATGCCAGATATCAGCTGCGGTGTTTCATGGCACGAACGCGGTAAACCAAATCCATGGACTGCGTCCATCCCACGTTCTCTACAATGGCTCTGTCGTCGACGAGGCAGACTTTATTTCCGCAAAAGGGGAGTGCAACGTCGGAGAGAAAACCAGATTCAGACGTGCGCGATGCACAGTTGTCGATGCGGTCAGCCTTGAAACACATAAATATGATGACAGCGGACCAATCAGAAATCGCAAGCGTGAATTCACCAAAAATGGGCCCGGGTGGAGGGAGCGGGTAGGGCGGTGGCTCGTCCAGATTTTGGGGTCTGACAAGAAAGAAAATAAAAGAACACCGGCCTCAGCTTCAGCTGGACAGGGATTGTCATGAGGCAGCAGAAAGGCGCCACGGTGGGGGAAAAAGCTTAACGCGGCCCTGTTCTCGATCCCACCGCGGTTGTGCTGCCACGGGCAGGCACAGTCATACAAGCAGCCCGACGTCAATACGACATGCGGCGCTAGGGGCCTCTGGCAGCGTTCGTTCGCTCGGCCGTTGTGGCGGCGAGGGCAGCGTGAGCCAGAAGCAGGCATGTTTGTCTCAGCGGGCACTCCTCGGTGCCTGGGGCGGGACGACGTCTAGTTCTCTGGGCTGGTGTGCTTGTGCGGCCTTCGCACAGGCGAAGAACGTGTTGTGTTTGACAGCAGCAAGCAAGCAAAGCAAGCAAAGCACGCAGAGCCAGAGCAAGGACGGGCACTCTGCTCGACGGGTTCGTCTTTCGGCCTGGGGAGCCCGCCTTTGGACCAGCTTGAATGAGCTGAAAAAAGAATGACGTCTGGAAAGTGGGACTACTGCTGGGAAGACAAAACTGAAGCACGAATTTACGCAAGAGCGGGCGGGCTCGTTCGTGACGTGGACCCAGGGCGATCGGCAGCAAGCACGTACCAAGATGCCGTGGGGAGCGCGAAACGTCTTGGACGGAAAACGGTCGAAGTGGATTGCTGTCGACGTTCGTTCGCGGAACGCCTGGAACTAGGCCGAATCCGGCACATGGGATTTTGACGTCACCGTTAGCGAAGATTCAGAATCGCATGCCTGCTCGCATGCTCGCCGTATTTGAAGCCAAATCTCGCCCGTAGCAAAAAGAGAAAAAACTCGCATTTGTAAACAAACCGAAAACTCCAGAGACCACGCCTCTTCTTGCCCTGGAAGCTAACAAGGTACGCTGGCGAGCCCCGATCACGCGAGACGAGGCTGCCAATCAGCCTTGTCATGTGTTTGTTGTTCTTTCTTTTTCTCCCCCTTTCTTCCCGACCGTAGAGCATCATGGCTAATTCAGCGCCCCAGCAAACATGACTTCCAAAGCTGAAATCATCGAAGAGCGCAAGGCGAACCTTCCTCTGCCAGACCAGCCTCCACAAGCATCCGACTGGCAGAGCGCCGATGCACGAACCGTCAACGTCGGCTCCGGCGGCGTACAAGGAGACGTATCAGCGGGAGGGGGCAGCGACAGCCTGCGTGGGCCAGCAACGGGGGATTCCGCTGCGCGGATCGACGGGTCGGAGTGGGGCACACACACATCTGACCTCAACGTAGGACGGACGGCGAAGGACGGGTTGAGCGGATTGCCAAACGACGCAGTGACCCGCGACAAGAAAAACGCAGCGGGCCTGGAGGATACAACGGGCGCGGATTACGGATATCCGCAGAAGAGTGACCCGTCGTCCGGCGTGAAATAGAGAGGGGGATTCCCTCTGTCTCGGGCGAAAGACCTGTCTTAAGACGCGGCGGTCTTGGGTAGACCATCTCTATTCGACCCACGCTCTGAAGTAATCTTGTAGATAAGTAGCATGAGATTACGAATAATTGAAAATATATCCAATGTCTGGGGTTGGGGGGGAAGAAATTACCTGCTAAGATCGAATCGTTCGTGTAGATAACTTTTGTGCTTGAATTGGAATTTGCGTATTTACACAGCTCGATCCTTTACCAGTGTTTATGAGCCCGTTGTGCTCAACAGAAACCTTCAGCCTCTATACATATGAACACGGCATCCTGGGCCGCGTAAAAACCCATTTTCACGCAAGAGATGATCAGTTCACGTCCCGGCCTTGAAACGCAAATGTCTCTAGCGCAGAACTTGTGGACCGAAGTTCCTGATCGTCGATCATCGGCCATTACATCACTTCACGTTCACAAACCTCAAGCACTACGTCAATGTAGGGGTCCGCCCCCGAATAAAGGTACGGATCGAAGGCCTTGAAATTGTGAGATCACCCGCAGAGCATTAGAAGAACGCTGAAATTCACTTCATTCCACGACGAAAACGAAACCACAGCGATCTGCCTCGTTAAGAGTTCGAACGCTGTAGAGCTCCGCCGAAATAACACTGAGAAACATGGCCTCGCATGGAACCAAGGTGAGTCCCCAAGTCTGGATTCATTATCTTGAACCTTTGGTACCGACGCGTAGCCGCCAACGGCGTGGCTCGCGGCCTTACGGTTGCAAACCTCGCCAGTCGGGTAACCTCAAAGGCTTCGCAGGATAAGGGCAAGGTTTCGCCATCAACGCTCAACTGCGCCTGCCCACCCCAAAGCAAAAAAAGCGCTATCAGCACGGCTGACAAAACTCGTGTGACAGGTGACGCGTGATCCCGAGGCGGAGAACCGCATCGAGGAGGGCACGGGCATCGTGACGTCCGACTCGCTCGCGGCGGAGTCGATGCGATCCGGCGGCGACTTCGCCGCAAACGTGCACAACGCCGCCATCTCCGACCAGACCTCGCGCGGGTTCACGGGTAACACAACGGACACGTCGAGCGCGCGCAGGATCCACGGCGACGGTGACGACGATGGCAACGATGCGGAGGAAGCGCGGATGCGGTCGGAGCTGGACGCCACGCGCGAGGGCGGCAAGGATGCGGGTGTGGGTCCCACGTACAACGTCCGCAGCTCAGCGAACGACCCGTACGCGGCGACGGCGGGAGACGGGACGCAGTACGGCGGCCAGGGCGGCCTCGCGCCAACGAGCATGCAGCACAACGTCGACACGAGAGACCTGCAGCCCAAGGGCGAAAACCTGAAGGAGGGCGGCGACATCACGGGCGACGAGCCGAACGCTAGCTTTGGTGCCGACATAGGATCGAAAAACGACCCTTCGCTAGCGGCCGAAAAGAAGTTTGCGCGGGAGAATGCCGATGCGGCGATCGCGTCCGGGTTCCAGCGAGACAGCAAGCTCATGAGCGAAGGCGGATATGACCAGTTGCGGGAAAGCCAGGCTTGATCTAGTTCTAACACGGATGTGGCGAAGGCCAGCCAGCTTAGCTAACTTTACATAAATTGAGTAAAGGATACTGCAGCACCTACTCATGGACCGAGTCACTTTGTGCTGTTTCAAAAACATCATCGCCGAGTTTCTTTTTGGGGAATTCCAATTGTCAGTAGTAGCTTTTAGCAGTCACACCCTTCTCATCTGATCGAGTAGCACCATCGTAAAACCCCCATCAGCTCTTGATGAAGGTCTCTAGCGCATCGCTCCTAACCAAAACGAATGTGACGTTTACTCGCTGCCATTAAATCAAATGGTCAGTCGTGCTTTCCTGGACACGTGTGCGTTTGTTTCTTTTTCTTTCTTGATGGCTTGCTGATGGTTTCCTCTTCCCCCAGTTCCACCACAAATGAATCATTAGACTGTCGCTTCCGCTTGTCGGCGATGCCTAGCTCTTGTCTCATTTCTCGTTCCCTGCGCTCTTTATGCTTCTGCATGCGTGCGGCGACTTCCTCTGTGATGTCCTCGTACTCTATCTGCACGTGTGGGAGCGGGCCTTCCAATGGCGTCTCGTCCCGTTTCCGCCGCTTGGTTGGCGGTGATGTCTCAGACGACGAATCTTCAGCATCTGCCATTGATATGTCTGACTTCCGCTTCTCTGATTGGATTTGCGTACGATCTAGTTTCGTTCGCTTCACCAGAGATTGAGAGACCTCGTCGCCGTCTAATCGTCGTTTCGGGCTGCCTTTACTCTCGCTGCCTTCATAACCGAACGCCTCTGTCTTCTTGTCTCCTTTGTTCGGTGCAGATTCCCGCGTGTTATTTGAATTATCCCCTCCCTCGATTGGTGAATTGTGGCCGTCTAATTCTTCGACAGAAGGAGCCTTGTATCGTGAGCTCTCGGAAGTGGAGGTGGCAGGCTTCAATCCTCGGCGCTTGGCAAGTTGTATACTCTGTATTGGATCAGCCTTGGTCTCAAGAGATTACAATGGCGATAAGAGTTACTGCCGGAACGACTGGACTTACAAGAATACGCTCATTCAGGGATCGTGCATCGATGAGCATTTGCTCACTTGCGACGACCATGGTCTGAAGAGCAGCCGCTGAGACAGGATTCTCATTACCCAATATTTCGGCTGCCCTCTTGAGCATGGAGACGTGGTTTAGAAGATGCGCCGTATGTGCCTGTACCAGTGTTTCTAACGGCATCTTCGAAGCAACATTCTGCGGTAAACCGGAAAGCCCCGATTGCACTTCTTTCGCGGCATCAATAGACCGTTGGAGACTTTCGAGAAGCTCCTGGGGTAACAAAGGACTTTCCATTGTAGACGGCGGGAGAAGCAAAAAAAAGTTCAAAGTTCGTCTATCAGTCCACCCCCGAGGATGGAGAGAATGCGCAATCAGGCTGAATGATTTAAGTTACCACTGTTGACCGAATTCGCGATTATATAGATGTTCAAGTCAAGATGCTACGGATAGTGCCTTGATCAGAGTGAGCAATTGGAAGTTGCAAACGTGAAGGTTGGATGGCAAGCATGACGACTTTGCAAGCTGCAGCAGGGAATGTGCGTCAGCGCGGGTAAGGCTGAACTAGTGTACCTCATTGCTGGCGCTGTCCGCTCCCACAGCTAATGTGCATGAATCAATCCACAATCAAAGGGTCCTTGTCGTTATTGTGCACGTACGGGTGGTATGCTGCACTGAAAGCTCCTTTGATTCAAGATATCATTTCAGCGTGGCGGTCGCCCAAGTTGCTCTCGCTTGAGCTTTACAAAGCACCAAGCAAATGAGGAACAAGGCAACAACACTCCAGGAAGATAATTGAACGTAATTTTTGGTATATGATCGCTATGTACAACATTATTTGACATACAAGTACATTAAAACGCCCTAAAATCAATCAAACACAAGTCAATCGTTGATGCTTACCTGGCGGAAGCATGAAGACGCCTTTTTTGCAATCGTTAAGCACAGAGGGTATCATAATGAAGCCGCAATCCTCCCCCTATATTCACTCGTCTATTTGCAAAACCTTCTTGAGTTCCCTGACCTCGGCGTGGTCCCTGGTTGTTCTCATCCGATGCGCCCACGTACAACGCCACTCCTCTTCGTCCTTTATGAATAGGAACTCTCCACCAATCTGCGACCAATCGCCCATCTTGAATGCATTCTGCGGCTGCTTAAGCACGTTGACGAATCCGTCCCAGCTTAATTTCAACATGCTCTTGCCCTCGACGTACTCGGGCGCATCCTTGCCCATTCCCAAGTTTCTGATCATACCAAGCTGTGCATACAGTTTGGCGCCCGGGTCGGTGTACAGATCAAAAGGGCATGGCACATCCTTCTTGTACCTCTCTATGATCGAAGGGTCACCATTTCCGATGATCGTGATCCGCGTTGGTGGAGACAGAGCGGCCAGTTTGAGCGGAGGCAGCGCATTCGCGAGGTGGCGTACGTACTGCTGGCAGACTGTGCAAGCGAAGTGGCGGATGAAGATGATCAGGTTACGCTGCACAGCGCCTGAGTCGTTCTCGTATATGCTTTGCAGGGAGTGCGACTTGCCCTCAGAGTCAAGAACGGGCATCTTGGACGCTTTGGCGAGGACTTCGGCGGAGGGAAGAGCATACGTGGATTCTTTCGACTCACCGCCCAGATCTGTAGGACCACAAACTGGGGGCTCCTCCGGCGGCAGTGGGAGGGTACCATTGGCGCTCACGGTGGTTGTAGGGGCGCGCTCGGTCATCACGAATAGAGAGATTGTACGCTAGGTAGAGACGTGCAAAGCACAAGAATGAGATGTATGTAGAAGAGAGGACAGGGGATGTCTAGAAAACAGAGATGGAGATGAAGAAAGAGAAAGGGAAGCGATGAGCCAGTAATTAAGCACTCGTTCGTCGTTCGATGGCGAAGCTATCTGTGTTCCAGGTTTCAAGCTCAAACAATCCAGCTGCAGAGCATGGACCGACAAAAGTGGGGGGAAATCCTAGTTCTAAGCGCTGGCTTCGCGGAGTAGCTTCCGTCTGCATGCTCGATGCTGACACGACCCATACATACCGTGCAGTCACAAATGATCGCTCTGCAGTGCGATCTGTCGTTTGCGGCCCACTTTGCGCAGTCAGTGAACAAATGGCTGCTGTACGTATATGTTGTTCGCCCCTCGATGCTCGGACCAAGAACGATATCCACGACCGCATGTCACGCCCTGCCTCGCGCTGCAATTCGATCAGTCTTTTCAGTCCGAACGTCAAGGCTTCCTCGCCGGGAGCGAATTCGTCATCGCTGATTTGGCCTCTGTCCAGCCGGCCCTTCCTGTTCGCTTCCGATCCCTAACCGGCTTCCGTGTTTACCCTTCTCAAATGCAAGTAAATGCATTCCCTCTCGTGTCGTGCCCTACTCGAAGTGGCTTGCTGATGCCGCGCAAAGCAGTAGCCTCGTTTCTGTGATGCAGCGGCTCACAGTCACTCAGAAATTTGCCTCGATCAATCACCTGCGATGAAAGCGCGAGGGGCGTGATATTGCTCAGGGCGCGTTCCGGGACGAGCATCTCTCTTGCAGCACCGTCGTATATGCGATGGAGAATCCAATCAGATCACAGACGTGGGAGATCATTTGCTTGAACCAGTGCAAGCTCTGAGCTCTGTGCCCACTATGCGCGGGCGTCGACATATTCTCAGCTTCGCGTGCTTGTTGTCATACTGGCGTGAGAGAGTTGAAGGCCTAGCGAGCAATAGACTGGCCCGGGTATCATGGCAAGAAGGCCGGAATCGTCAAGAGAGTACACATTGTAGAATGATACCTTGTCCGAGGAGCCCAAGTGACGTCCCAATTTGTTCATCACCTATTGTTCAGGTGGTTGAAATGTAGCGTGGCTAGCTGAACGCGTCAAGCACTCTGAATGAATTCCTGGTGAGTTTCGACGAGCATGATTAGCAGATACGCATGCCTTTTGGTCCGACTTCACGCACGACCTTTCTCCGTCCGAATTCAAGACTCCAATAACGCGACTCGAACAGACATCCAGAATTTTGTAGTTCGATGTGACACACCACTGCGGCTCTTATTGAGCATGTACTAAAACCGAAAGCTCCGGAAGTCAATCGAATTATAAGTGCCACTGTATAACTCGTTGTAAAACGGTCGCCAAAATGAGTCATCGTTCTTTGGTAGACCACAGTTGGGATGACGAGCTCGACTCCTGAGCCAAGCCATGCTGTGACCTTGTTCTTATAGGCTTTCGTCGTCGATTGTGTACCTCGTGTTACCGCCTTGTGCAAATTTCGAGTTTAGACGGCATCTAGAATCCAAAAGTTGCCCAAATTCTCGAAATATATGATTGAATAAAAGACAAATGTAGACTCTTTACAGTGCACGAATGCCTCACAACGACCTTTTCATTCTAAAATTTCACCTACAAGGGCAATCTAGATGTCGTATCTTCATAATCATTGCAATCTCAAAGCTTTTATCGCATTGTTTCCAAGCACACCATCAGCAGTTGCCTGATCTCTCTCAAATGCCTTTGCAATCGCCGCATAGTTCGTTTTCACACTTAGCCAGGCCTCGTCCTCGCCCTCCAGTGGCGGAAAGAATGGGTGATCCGTACCTAAACTCAAAAATTAATACGAGACTGTACACGTCCAGACGGTCTCTTACCAAACATCATTCGTTCCGCACCACTGGCTGCAATTGCACTTTTCAAGCCAACCTCGGAGTAGATCACTGCATCTAGCCAGATGTTCTGCTTTAGCGTTTCCCAGATGCTCTTCCGTCCACCTTCCTTCACAGTATGAATGAAATGCGCGTCGTGCTCAATGCAGCTCTCGATCCTTCCTGCCAAGAATGGAAGTGTACCGCCACTGTGCGCGAGCAGCACCTGCAGCTTGGGGAATCTGTCAAATACGCCACTCAGATACATGCGTGTCACCGCGATCGTAGTTTCCAACGGGAACCCGAGAGCCAGGGGCAAAACGTGTCCGTACTCGTTTTTTCTAGGCCCGTAGACTTCTGACGGAAGCCCGTAGTGTGGATGAAGAAATATCATCGAGCTCGTCTCCTCGAGGGCTGCGTAGATGGCATCCAATGCCGGATCGTCGAGGCCAGAGCCAAGGCCGGACGTACCCAGGATGATGCCACGCATGCACGACAGCGTGTTCAATCGCTTTACTTCCGCTACCACCTCGCTAGGCTTTGCGGAAAGAGGTAGGGCTCCAAAGGCATACAGTCGACCAGGATACTGCTCGCACAGCGAGTTGATTTCGTCGTTGATCCTCACAGCCTCACTTGCGGCGATTGAAGTGTCAATGAAGTCGAGCCACGGGTTTGCGAGCGAAATGACGGAGATTTGGATCTCGTGTCGGTCCATGAACTTGATCTTTTCTTTGATATCCCAATAGACAGGTCCGACGGGACGTCCTCTTGCTGTTGAGGGCGTCGAAGAATCATCCTCGCCCGGTAAGATGATGAGGCGGTGGTTATCTGGGTCTTCCGGAAAAGAAGTGACATAGGGAATCGTTTTTGTGGCTGCCCGCGAACGCAGGACCTCGATATACGAAGGAGGATAGACGTGCGTATGCACTGCGACCTGTTAAGCCATTGCCAGTGATCCACCAAGACAAGCAGTCTCACCGTCAACAATGGGTGCCATACTAGCCCTCAGCTACGATATCGAGACTGCGCCCGACCAAATGCGCCTTAGCTACCTCAATCCAGGCACTATCTATACAAGCCCCAGAGTTAAATAAATCAGGGCAACAGAAATTCTCACGGTCGGCTATTGTCGAGGTTGTCCAATTTCAGCAAAGCAAATTTATACGTGCTCAATTGGTCTAAGAATGATCAGACGCGCGGTAATCACGACGCGGAATTTGGATGCGTCGTGCCTGCATAGCTACTTCCGTGGTGGGGGTGGCCGAGATAAACCCCGCCATGAGCTTCACCTTCCCTAAAGGGTAAGTATAAGCATGGCCGTCGGTCGATTCCGTTGCGAGATAAAGAGCGTATCTGGAGCCGCTAAGATCCCGCTGATATACAGAGCTAACATCTAGAATAGACAATCGGGTGCTGCCCTCTTCGCAACGCACAGCCTTTGCTTGCAGAGAGATCAGAAGTGTCTACCCCGTAACATCCTGTCGCACGGTAACCTGACCTTTTGAGCAAACATGGCGGCAGCAGCGGTTCAGAAGGATGATCTCTTTATCCCTGTACGGATCTTATCTCCCGCTTCGAAAAAGTTGCTGTGCTAAGTTGTACATGGCGTCAGCTCATAGACTTCTCCCAGTTCCTGCACGGCAATGCCGACGCGAAGAGTGCTACAGCAAAGGAGATCCTATCTGGTTTCCAAAAGGCCGGATTCATCTACCTCAGGAACCACGGGATCCCGAAGGAAACGGTCAAGACCGTGTTCGAAGAGTCTGCGCAGTGGTTCGCAAGGCCACAGGAGCAGAAAGACGCGCTTGCGTGGTACAGCCCGAAGGCAAACCGAGGATACACTGCTCATGGACGGGAGAAGGTCACGAACCTGACTGAACAAGGCGATGTAGAAGCGCTGAGGGCTGCTGTTCCCGACCTCAAAGAGAGCTTGGAGATCGGCCGGGAGGGCGAACCCGATTGTCCCAATATGTGGGCCGACGACGAGGCAGGTAAACGCTTCAAAGCAACGATGCTGTCCTTCTTCGACACGTGCAAAAACCTCCACATCGAACTAATGCGTGCCATCGCGGTGGGCTTGGGCATAGACGAGTCCTGGTTCGATGGGTACACGGATCGCGGCGATAACACCCTCAGGCTTCTGCATTATCCACCCGTCAAGAAAGCCGTCTTCGACGCGAACAAATCTCAGGTTCGTGCTGGAGCACATACAGACTACGGCTCTGTCACGCTGCTGTTTCAAGACTCTCGTGGCGGTCTACAAGTCGAGAGTCCCAACGGAAATTTCATCGATGCTACGCCTATCGAAGGTACGATTGTGATCAACGCTGGCGATTTGCTGGCTCGATGGAGCAACGACACCATCAGAAGTACAACGCATAGAGTCGTCGAGCCCCCACATCCGCCAAGTGAAGGTGCAGACGGAGAGTACCCTTCTCGGTACTCGATTGCTTACTTCTGCAACCCTAACTTTGATAGAATGATTGAAGTTATCCCTTCAACATGTGCACAGGGGGAGAAACCCAAGTATGAACCGGTCAGAAGCGGCGAATATCTGGTGAGAAGATTGACAGCGACATATTGAAACAATTGGTGCATAAGCAAGATACCTTTGAAAACTTAAGGGGTTGGAAAGAGTATCGACAAAAATGAATTATCGCTCGTTTGAGAGCGTTCGTAGAATAAAATGAGTTCATCATATATTATACATCGTGATAACGCAGAGAGCATACAGTCTCTGTATCTCCTGCTGAAGTCCTAGTCGATCTTCATGCTGGGTATCCATGAAAACAGAAACTTGCGGTTGAGGCCTTACAAACATCGTAATTCAGGCGACGGGGGTGCTTGACTTATCAATGCTTAGGCGCTTTCTCGGGATAGGCTCCATACTAGCTCGATCTGGCACCACATCCCATTCGTCTGTATTAAAAAGTGCTGAAAGCTCCCTGGTCATGAGAGGACGTGAGGAAGATGATTCTGCACGTTCAATTACCGCATCCTTCGGATTGGTTTTCGAACGTTTAGTGAAAGGAACATCCGATGGGCAAGGTTCGGCTTCACTGGCAGCACGTTTGGCTTGCTTATTGACCGTTCTGCTCTTAATCTTTGTGCTTGGATAGATGCAAGTACGTGGCTTGCGACTAGTAATGCATCGAAGGCATGCAGGCTCTTCTTTCCCGCAGGTGACACGCCTGGCCCTACAAGACGTACACTTCATTTTATTCACGGAGCTAGTAGTTTCGACATTGACGCTAACAGCAGTAGATCGGCCCATACGCGTGGATCCCTCTGGAGCTGCGTTGTCGCCTTGTTCAGCTTCTGCTCCAGTTAATGACGACGTATCGCTAGCATCATTCCCGCTATGTTCCCATCTCCGGGTATCGCTAGCCTTCGCATTCGTATCTGTGGTAATGTCATGTGACGCACATTCAAGAAGCCTTGAAGCCGGTGATTGGGGTGCGAGATCATCTGCGAGCGGAGTGGAATGTGCTGACTTCGGTTGTGGTGTGCTAGGTAGATACTCGGGGGAAGTATGGGTATCAGGTTCAGTGGCACGAGCCGACGAGCCGATGATACTCGGAGCACGGGAGGTTACGTTTGAACCTGAAGATGCTTTATCTGGTTGTGCCGCTGCATTAAGTAAGGACTCACACCTAGAGCCAAGAGGTCTTGAACTTGAGGTTGACGACGTCACTGGCCCTTCCGCATTGAAAGGAAGTTGATGACGGGGTAAATTCTGGCGGTCATCTAGGTGAATCCCATTGGAAGAGATATTAGTAGAAATCGCACCGCCAACAGACTTAGAAAAGCGAGAATGTCCTCGTGCCTGCTTATTGGAAGCGGTTGTAGTTGAATCTGAACGTGAAATTTGTTGGCTTTCCAATTTCTGTAGCATCAGCATTGTCAAATGCTCCATTCGTTGTTGGGATTCCATCATTTTCTGAGCGTACTCGGACTGTTTCATGGCTATCTCGGTCTGCTTAATTTGCCAATCAACATGCAAGCGCATCAGCTGCTCTTGTTTAGCTGTTGCTTCCGAAGCTGCCTTCTTCTGATCAATCAAGAAGCTGAGAACCATATTCTTGAGACCGTTGATCTGAGTAGCAACAGCATTAGAGTCTTGCTGGGCGGATTCAAGAATGCTGGAGATGTGCCGAGAATGGCCCGTTTTTCCTGGCCGATCGCGCTTGACTGCTGGTTCCTCATCCGTACTCTCTGATGGTTCACTTGGGGTCGCGCTGGCATCACGATATCGTTGTCGAACCGTCTTAGTTCGCCGATGATACTCGCGACCGTTCAATCGTTGCGCGGCCGCAGATACTTCGATAGAATCTCGCAGTGTGTTTCTCTGTTTTGCCCTTGGCCGCTGACGGTGCGAGAACGGGGTGGCTGATGTATCTCGAGATGTCAGATGAGGCCTAGCTCGAGCTGGAAAGAAGCGCATGGACTCAGACGGAGTTTCACTCTGCTTTCTTGGCTTCAGCCTTTTGTTTGCGCTGAGTATATCCTGCTCATTTACGAGCTTTGCCCCTTCTTCTTCCCAAGTTTTTCGGAAAGCTTGATCGCGAACAATAGCCCGTTCCTTCTTCGTTTCCAAGTCGCCGTCTTCTAATACCGGCTTAGGAAGTGGAATCATGTCGTCTGCAATGCCACATCCGCGGTAGCAATTTTTGAACTCTTCCGGTGCGACCCAATTCTTCTCTATGCAGAAATTTATGGCTTCTGCATAATTCTGACCAGTGTTGATTCCCCAGTGATACGTGTAGCCGGACACAGCGACAATTTGGCCTGGCTTCTGAGGAACAAAAAAGTGCTCGACGCCCCATTTTCGCAATGTAGCGGGCGCGATATTGATAGCAAGATGTCGAACAAATTGAACGCAAGTGCCAATTTCCGGAAACAATTCCCGAATTTTTCTCTCAAATAAGGCCTTGCTCGAAGGCTTCACCGCGATCCACAGCTTGACCTGGCCGGCGAAGAGAACATTGTATGAAGCAAAATGCCAGTCCTCCACATGAGCTCCAAAATGAGAGATGCCACGGCTATAGTAACCATAAGGGGTATTCACGCCAGCAATGTATGACAATTTGTCCATCGGTGCCCCGCAGGTCAGTTCGAATGAGCCTTCAGGCCGAACCCGGTAGTCACTGATATCAATGTTGAAGTACGGGAATCGCTTCGAATTACGTCCATGCATTTCAATATGGTCACGAAAAATTCTTTCCATATCATCTTCTGAAAGTTCCTTGGCTGGCGAGAATTTTGGTTGCTGGTCTCTTAAAATGGCTTCTTCGCGCTTGATTACCACCAACCCCGTGCCGAGAAGCCTAGCAGGCGTCATGACCCTTTGAGAGGTAGCCTCGAAGCCATAGTCGGCAGGGGGCAATCTGATATCGCCATCAGCAGGTATTAAATGCGGCGCGTCCAGTAATACAACTCCATTCTCCTTCACAGTCGTGTCCATCTCGAAGATGGTCTGGATTTTGCTCACTAGGTCGACAGTGTCTTCTGGCTCGAGAGTACTGTAGGGTTTGATTGCATGCGTCTTCAGCGACCTTTTCGAAGTGGCAATTACCTCAATTGTCTCGCCGTCCACTACCTGACCAGCAAGATTTGTCGCATTTTTCGATTCCGCTCTGTTGGAATTCTCTGCTGAATCCCGCACCGTCAATTCTGGGTATCTAGCATCGTCGGACTGCGAGATTCCATCGTAGTTTTCATTTTTGATGCCACGCGCGTGCTCAAAACCAGCATCTGGAATGAGTTCGTTGTCGATCCGGTCGCACTGAGGCTCAGTCATCTCGATTTCCGGAAGATTGACACATGGTTCTTGAACGAGGGGCACGGACTCTCTAGAGATTGCATTGACCGCTGAGACTATTGATTCTCCATTTGCAGTTTGCGTGTCTCTCTCCAGTACTGTAGGTGCATCCTGCGATTCAGACATATTCGTCCGCGGCAACCAGCCTGAGAAATGTACCAACGGTCCTTGGATAACCGAGACAACGAGACCAATCGTGAATTTGCTTCCGGATGTCAAAATTACTGCCCACCAGCAATCCAAGGTTCGACGTCAGGGTGCGCTCGCAGGACGTTGCTGGTGTCGCTTTCGAAAGCGCAGGTCCTAGGGTATCGCCTTCGAACTTGCCAGGAGGACACCTAAGGAGCCGCGACACCTCCGCCACAACGTAAAAGTCGTCAACTGCGCGGTCATGCAATAGAGATCGCGTTCGTTAACTTCGACCACCGTGTTATGAGATGGGAGTCGATGGCTCCACAAAATTTTTGATGGTGCCTGCTCAGTATGACACGCTAGGTTGAAGTTTGACGAAGCCGGACCCGTCCGCTTGAATTTCGGAGTGGCTCCAACCTGGCCACAACTTTGACAGATAGGCCTCCGGGAAAGCTTGAGCGAGCCAGTGGCGATATCTCCACTGGCTACACTCTATAATCAATTGCGAAAGATTAGAGTGGTAAACAGCAGATGGAAGAAGGCTGAGATCGAATGACAGGTTGGTGGCCAGCGTCAAAAAGCACTGACCAATCGTTCGATGTGAGATAATTTCTCTCTAGATCAGAAGTAACATAAGGCTGAGACTTTGAACATTTCCAATAGAGTTGACTAATATCCCTTGGAGAAGAAAAGAAGATTTGTATTTGACAACAAATGGATCATTCAAATGTTTTTGATTTTTTGAGGCGTACAAGTTGGTGTAGAACTGATTATATCACGTGATGAGACGCGTCTGATCACGGCTAAGGCGAGAACCTCAAAGAGTTCCACCCTTCTACAAATTGCTTTTGTACAATGAGTTATCATGATTGATCAGTCCTTTATCCGTACGGAGTCATTGTGCTCTCATATCCACCACGCAGCGAATGCAGTCACCGGCCTTCATGTCTGCGAATGCCTGATTGATGCCGGCTAGGTTCTGGCGATGTGTGATGAACTCGTCCACCTTCAGGTTGCCATTCATGTAGTCAGCGACAAGGTCTGGAAGCTGTGTCCTGCCTTTGACGCCACCGAATGCACAGCCCTTCCATACGCGACCTGTAACAAGCTGGAATGCTGGGAGTGTTCTTAGCACCAGTTCATCATGCGAGGAAAGTCAATGCAACACTTACGCCTAGTAGAGATCTCTTGGCCTGCGGCAGCAACGCCAATAATGATGCTTTCACCCCAGCCCTTATGGCACGCCTCCAGGGCACTTCGCATGACGTGGACATTGCCAGTGCAGTCGAACGTATGATCACAGCCACCATCGGTCATCTCGATCAACTTTTCTTGGATGCTTTGGCCCTGAGGGAGCTTCATTGGGTTCACAAAGTCAGTGGCGCCAAATTTCTTGGCCCATTCCTCTTTCGAGGGGTTTACATCAATGGCGATGATCTTTCCAGCCCCGTTCTTAACAGCGCCCTGTATGACGGACAGACCAACGCAGCCGACACCGAAGACAGCGACATTAGAACCCTTTTCAACACCCTTGCCGTTGCCGGCGGTGATGACCGCTGCTCCGTAGCCGGTGGTGATGCCACAGCCGAGAAGGCATGTCCTGTCCATTGGCGCCTTGTCGGTGATAGCGACTACCGAAATGTCTGCAACAACGGTGTATTGCGAGAAGGTTGAGGTACCCATGAAGTGCAGCAAGTCCTTTCCCTTGCACTTAAACCTCGTAGTGCCATCAGGCATTTGGCCCTTGCCCTGGGTAGCTCTAATCTTGCCACAAAGATTCGTTTTCCCGCTCTTGCAAAACTTGCACTCTCGACATTCTGGAGTGTATAGAGCTACAACATGATCGCCCGGTTTGACAGAGGTGACGCCTTCGCCAACGGACTCTACGATTCCGGCGCCTTCGTGGCCCAGGACGATTGGGAATGCGCCCTCGGGATCTTTGCCGCTTAGTGTGTACGCATCTTAGGGTTCGTTAGTGATGCTGTGGCCGTGATGGAGCGCAAAATATTACCCGTGTGGCAGACACCAGTGTAGTAAATCTCAATGCGGACCTCGTGTGCCTTTGGTGGGGCAACTTCGATTTCTTCGATCGATAGATCTTTGCCGGCTTCCCACGCGACGGCCGCCTATTGCGCTTGCTCAGCATTTTTGGTGTCCATCACAGTACTCTAGGTACTGCGTGTCTGCCGCATACGAACCTTGCAGGTGATGGTCTGCGTTCCAAGGTTAGCCCGTTGCGTAGATGGATGGAGGGGTAACTTCCTCACCTTTCCGACGGTATCAGCTGGCATGGTGTTTGTCAGTTGCACGAATCTCGCTCTAGATGAATGTATGTGAGAGCGCCTTGAGGAACAGAGGCGATGCGGGAACAGGCCGTGCGCTTATAATTGCGTCGGGGGAAACTATCTAGTACATTTACGAACTTGCTGCTCGCGCATTCGAATTTCTCTTCTTGCACATTGGGATGCGGGGCATGCAAAAGAACGAGCTTCTTGCGCCGAGCTTGGACGCAATCCCAGTTTGTCTTTTCTTCGGTCTTCGATCGGTCTTTGGCTCGCACGCGCACAAATCAGCGGCCTTCCTGCGCATCTTCCGGTCGTGCCAGTGGATGACTTGGCCGGAATTCTATGCTCAATTCGGTGCGTGGATTCCGACTCTGTTAAGGACAAGACCAGGGGAATCTTTGTCCGTATCCATTAGCAACAAGCTCTTCAGCGCATCGGCAGATCTTTAGAAATGAGTTCCGATCTGTGACGAAGATTTTCTCTTGCTCCCGTCGGCGCCTGAGATAGATGACCGGATTAATTCTGTCAGCTCCTCGGGCCCGCAATGTTGCAGATCGTCACGTGTTTCTGTACTGCCAGCGCACGGTGGATTCGTCTTTGCTTTGCCTCACATTCAAATCTGCTCGATACCAAGAGAGATATTCAAGGTCGGACGTTCTCGCATTGCAATACGTGTCATTGACGAACTCGTCTTGATCCAATCAAATCTCATCGGACTGAGGGAATAACGTCTGTGTACCCTAGTCGACCATCTGCCGAATGCCAGCATCTTCATCATTAACCCTGTGGTTCCCCTCTCGGAAGAAGAAGGCCAAAGTATCACCTTCGTCGGCTTCCCCTCCAGCGTGATCCTGTGCATTGAGCCCAGAGAAATCACAAAGTAGCTATTTTTTTCCAGAAGACTCAGCAGCATACGAGATCTCTTATAGTACTTTGCATAGCAGCAAGCGACCACGGTTTTAGTGGAACGCCTTTGTCATTTTGAAAGAGGTCTATCACTAGCACTTGCAAGCCTTGCCCTCGTTGTTTCTGTAGAATATTGTACAATTGACTGAATCATGATCGTCCGTAATACGCACATACAACATGTAATGATACATACGTATCGCGAATACCTTCTACCGTCTCAGATAAAAACATCGTCAAGCAACAGTCTTTCATTAGCATTGGTCAATGACCACGCCCACCTCGTTCATCCTGCATGCCGATGACAACGTCCGGGGATTCAGGATGGTCTCTCTTCGCCTTCCGAGTGGTCCCGGCCACCTCTTTCTGTGAAGTTGCATGGTCTTGGCAATCCTCGGACTTCGCGCTGCTTGCACGTCGTTAGACCTCGTCAAAATCTGTACATGCAACAATGTAACGCGTCATACCTAAAACTGGCACGGTGAGAACTCACGATGTACCTTTGTGCGCTGCGTCGGATTGGACGTCGAGCCCAGACTTGTCAACTGCATGATTTGGCCTGCTGGCATGGTTCTGGACTGGATTCGTTTTGGTACTTGCGTGTCGACTTTGAGCAATAGCACAGCCAGCTGCGGATGCTATCGACTGACGGGTGCGTATGGAAGAGACATGTGGTGCTGAACGGACTGTAGCGAATCTCATAAACGTCAAGAACTCGGAAGGCGACGGTGTGGTCATCTTCATATATGCTATGCTGTGCAACTAGCCCGTTTACGAAAATTTGTCTCGGGAAAGAAATCTTATTCTGTTGTTCGTATTCCCAACTGGAGAAACCGCTCTGGCGCACGATTAAATACCATATCGTGGTCATATCCAAATGCCGTCTCGACGTCATTCCTTCGCCAATGCTTCAACCAATGAAGAATCACCGCAGATCCCCACCAGGCTTTGACTCTTGCCTGACAGTGGCCCCGCGATGATGAAAATCTTCCTGGGGTAATACATCCACCCACACTCGACGCTACATCAGCAGTGACGATATTGTGCAGTCGCTACCAGCCGAAGCTTAGTTCGCAGCCATGGCCGAAGATCCCAAGGCAGGCAAATTCCCCTGCAAATTGTGAGTTGCCTTCCAGACCCTGCAAATTCGATCGGTGATGAGCACGTATGTCATATTGGATGGATCCAGCTAATGTCAGAGACACACTAGAGTCATTAATGTGCCGTTTCCTGATGAGCGGCTGGCAAACATTGCGTTGAGATCGCTGAGCGTCGACAAAGAACTCAGTCCTCTAGTGGACAGGACTTTTGAGATCGTTGACGGGGAGGAAGTCCGGGCAGACGGCCTCGCGGCAAATACCGGCAAGACCGTGTTGCGTGTTATGTACCGAGCGACGACAAACCGAATGCTTCGAGTCAGCGTCAATGGTTTCTTTGAAAGCATAAGGCTCGTAGTGCAGGTGATGGAGGACCTTGATGTAGACGTATGTATGAATGAGACTAAGGAGGAGCTCACCAAAGTCCAAGGCCTTGGGGAGGCTGCCGCTGGAGTTTGAACGCGTCACGATGCATGAGGAACGTATCAAAAGTGAAAGCAATGTCGACTGCTCTCGCCAAGAGGCAACACCTACTCGCCGCGCCTGGCCATTTCGCACCCGGGTGCTTCGCAGAGCCACTAAGCTTTGCATGCAAGTCAAGTACTGACATCTCAATGACGGAGCGCTCATAAAAGCCGCTCTGCAAGCATGAAGCCGACAACGGTCGCAGCAGCGTGATCATTCACGGCTAGAGCCTGGAAAGCATTCTTTCCGCATTGCAAATGTCGACCGCGAGTGAGAAAGTCTTCAGAGCCAAGGAAATTAGTATTTTTTGAGCTTCAATTCCGCATCAGAGTCCCAAGCTAGACTACCGTGTTACTTAGATGATCCTCAGAGTCTTATATTAGACCGTCAGATGCTCATTTTCATGCCAAAGTTTCCGATATGGCGCCCTCGATTACGATAGTTATAGCAGCTCACTCCTTCCTATTCAATATCATAGTTCGTAACTGAAATCCACAAGAGATGTAGTAGGACTTAGCATGTCGAATTATGTGATAGGAAGAACAATATTCCTACTAGATGTTGTGATGAATACCCTTGGATTCGGTACGTGAGATCCTTCCAGTCCTAATTCAGTGTAAGCGAACAATTCGAATCGTTTCGCTGAAGATACTATGTTATGCGTCAGCACCGCTATGTCCTGGCAGTAAATCAACTCTACTAAGTATAGTGACTGAAATTGTTTAAGCAGCTGCTGAAAGCACGCGACCGAGCGTTGTGTGACAGCTCAAGACAAAATAAATAACTGCAGTCATTCCTATAACGCGTACCAGATGGAGGATTCATGACGCAATTTAAGCTCTGCTTTTTCTTTTTTTCATCCCATGGCATGTCCAGATTTCGAACAGCATGTCCACTTGCAAGAGCGACTAGATAAATGCGACCTTTTGACTGGATTACTTACATGACGACGTTCTGGATTCTAAAACACCAGCTGTCTTCCGCTTTCGACGCTGAGCATTGGGCTACCAAAACCATATCTTAAGGAGCCTTCCGCATACGACTCACCCTCCTTTCTCTTGTGCGTAGCAGGCCAAAGTCTAGCACGGTCTTCGTAATATGCCTTGCGCAGATCGCCTTCCTTTGCGCAATTGTACGTTGCATATATCGCTTTGCGACTTCCGCTGCTTGCATTGACGCCACTCCTGTGGGCAAGATAGGAGCCAAAAATCAACAGTTGACCTAACGCGCATTCGGGTCAGATTGTCGTGGTATGGCGTGTGGGCGTGTGACACGCAACTTACCTGGCTCGAGTTCAGCGGGCGTCCAGATCTGTTCCTTCACCCAATCTTGGCTTATGCAATGATCTTTCTCATTGATGGGTATGTCCATGGCGTTGCTGCCATCAACTACTTCAAGGCCTCCGTTCTTCATGTTGGTCTCATCCACAGCCAGCAAGATAGTGAGGTGCTTGATGTTCTTGACATGAGTATACGCTACAGCGTCAATGTGTGGAGCGAAGCCACCACTCCCGGAGAGCTTGTAATTAATTTTCTCCTTGAACAAAAGCATAGGCTCGCCAGAAAGTTGAGCGAGTATGTTCAGCAACTTTTCGCTTCGCAGTAAATCATTGAAGCCACGATGAACGTCCACAAAGTTTTCGGTACGACATAAAACCCTCTCGCCTCGAGCGTTGATTTCCTACGTCTTTTAGCACCGAGACTTCAAGCCAGAATGCGGTATAAAACCCACTTCATAGGGCATGAATGCAGAGTCCTGAGTAGGCTTCCAATCGTGGATCTCTTGTGCCCATTCCTTGATGTCTCGAGTTTCTTGCTCGCTCAATAGATCTCTCAAGATTAAATATCCATGGTCATGAAAGAAGTGCACTTGCTCCGTAGACAAGCTCATTTTCGTGACGAGAGACAAATTCTACACGTTTCGGAAACAATTTCTTGTCATTCTCAACATGTATTTCGCCCATGATCGCC
The DNA here is from genome assembly GCF_000836295.1 of Verruconis gallopava. Taxonomy (NCBI): domain Eukaryota; kingdom Fungi; phylum Ascomycota; class Dothideomycetes; order Venturiales; family Sympoventuriaceae; genus Verruconis; species Verruconis gallopava. Next base: position 421,787 of record NW_015622152.1, read on the forward strand.
GTCATCTTATATGCTCCAGCCCGAAGTTCAGAAAAGTCCGAGATACCAAGGGCGATACCGTAGCTCTAGGATCCACAACGGCGACAAGCCGATCTCCACAGTTCTGGCACGTGGTTTCATGGCAAGAAGTCCGAGGCTCTCGTTTGGCTACAAAGCATTCAAGAAGTAACTCTTTGCGTTCGAAGAGAGCACAATGCCGGCTCCTATGATGAGAATGCCCTCAAAATGAATCTTAGAATCGCAACAGCAGCAGTGAAGGCTGACCACATCATTGCATCACTCAACGCGTCTGCAGAAACACCTTACATAGGCGAGCCCATTTCGCAGTTGGAGCATTCGCTACAATGCGCACATCAAGCAGCAAATGCAGACCCCCCAGTAGACGATGACACCATAATTGCAGCGTTGTTGCATGATATCGGGCAGTTCGCTACGGCTGAAGACTTGTGCAACGTTCTCGGGTCGAGAGTTTCCGTACAAGATATGGTGGACAAAGGTGGATGTATATCTGAGAGCGTTGGTCGTATCAGACACGAGGAGCTGGGAGCACAGTATCTTCAGGCATTGGGCTTCAGCCAGAAGATCGCGCGTCTTGTTGGAAGCCATGTGGAAGCAAAACGATATTTGTGTGCTGTTAACCCACAGTACTACGATTCATTATCTGAGGCAAGCAAAAAGAGCTTGGTATTCCAAGGTGGACCAATGAGCGGTGAGGAGAAGACAAAGATGGATGCTGATCCGTGGCGAGAAGAGATATGTCGTTTGAGGCAATGGGACGACAGAGCGAAAGTTGTGGGATTGCAAGTCGCACCTAGCGAATCCTATCGAGAAACATTACTGTCATTGTTGGAGGCGAGACCTACGAAATCGCCGGCGTAGAAGCAGAAAAGTGACTGTCGGCTTTTGTTTGACCTCATTATTTTCCGGAGCTTCTACTAACTTGATTCGGCTCCGTATGTAAGAAGAAAACCAATGTCTCCTACATAAACAAGCGAGAGTGAACTTGAAATTGACACATTAATCTGTTAAGACTAAAGTTCGGTCCCTTGCCTCCAATGGATTCAAATACTCTGAGCCAATGTGGCTGTCAGTGCTCTTCTGTACCATGGCTTGAACCAAACTGAACAACCGAGCGACGACATCAGTATCTTTGGGAACCGCCATCATTCACAGAACCGCAGCCACTTTTGGGGACACGAGGACTGGGAGCTCCAAATGCACCTTGAAAGACCATGGCTCCGGAACCAGAGACCATATGCATCCGTTTTGAGCTATTGGTAACCTTTGGTCTGCTGAATCAGGTCGGATATTAGCGCTGGATTCATGTTCCTGGAGATCGCGATTGATAGATTTAGCACATGTCGCGTTGCTTGCAGCCGTAGAAAGTACACATGCCAAAAGTCGTCGAACAGCAGATGCCGAAGACAGAGTTTACACCAAAGTAAACTCTGTTAAGTTTTGCCCAGTAGTGCAGCAAACACATGACATATGTCAGTTTCCACTTCAAGACATGAATCATATCTAGAAGTGGAAATTGGAGAAAATTTTCCATTTCGAACTATAGAACCACGAAGAGGCAGAGCACTTTTAGCGATTCTAGTAAACATGGAACGAGTATGTACTCTAGATCTTAGGTCGAGGAATATGCATTTCTGACGTTAGACAGCACCAGTAGCCGGAAAGCCCCAAGACGCATAGCGCCTTTCGGCTCGGACGCGGCTCGTCCGGTTAGCAGGCTAAATGCAGAGAGCTATGGGGCCAACGGAAGAAGTACGCAGCTACTCGCGATATGAGTTGCAGTGTGTGATCACTTTGGAAACGCTTCTCGCCCCGTCTAGTCTGTGTAGATGGGAAATGGAGAAAGTTAGCTCCGACAGATCCCACAAAGAGAATCAAGACGTGGATTGCCAGGCCGGGAGAGCGCATAAGGCTGGAAAAATGTGACCGCGAAACACTCGAAGAGATGGCACTGCTGCGAGCATCTGGTCCCCTTTCTTGGAGTTTGTTGTTGTGGTTGCTGCAAATTTGTTTGCCGCGGCCCACAGTCCAACGGGACGGGACGAGCGTGACGCAGACGGGATATGTCTTCATATGCTCAAGTCATTCGACGGCATGCCAAAACAATCTGAAACGAGCTTCTCAGCCAGAGTCTCCAACCATCGGAGGACGAAGCGGCAGGCTGGGTGAGGCAGGTTCCTGCCTAGCAGTACGCGAGAAGGAGGCCTCGAGACTCGGTTGAACCATCGATCCGCAAAAGAAGACGGCGATTCACCTGGGCCCATTGGCTCGCTCGCGCGAGCGGTGCTGTGATTCGCTGCGGCAACGACAGTTTGATGAGACGACATCTCGCGCGTCGAACTAACGTAGCCCTGGCCGTCTCCGCCCACATTGGGGCTAGCAGCGCCAAGGTACGTCGTGCGCTGACGGAGCCGTCGCGAAACCCTTGATCTCTGAACTTATAAAAAAGTGCCCCCGTGCTCGCCATAAATTCGCTGGTGAGGTGTTCTTGACTGTACATTGTTCTTCCACCCTCTGCGTAGGATATGTCGATGGCTACAGGCTCTGAAGCATCCCCGTCGCTTGCCGCGGAACCCAAGCCAAATGGTTCCGCTGACGGCACTCGAAGACGGCGCACGTCCAGTCTGCGCGGAGAACCACCTGGCGATACCAGTGTGCCTGCACTTGCAACCATGTACGATCATGAACCTCTTCCAGCGCAGGTTTCCTCGCCTGTAGTATGCCATCCTCCCCTGCGTGGCAAGTCGATGCCCTTTTTCTGACCTCCGCTTCCAGCAAAAGTCCAACCCAGAACGTGCGCACCGCGGCCGCAAAAGGAGAAAAGTCAAGTCTCTGTATCGACGATGGAAGTCCATTTCCCTACGGCACACGTGGCTCAATCCACTCATAATCTGCCTTGTCGTCGTCGCCCTGTACTTGGTCAACCCCTCCGAAGACAATCCTCTTCACTCCGCGCTCTTCCTCTCCTATCCTCTCCCACGAAAGCAGGGTGAGCCTGCTGATGCGCCCCTCCAATACGGCAAAGGCGCCCGTGACTTTGCCTTTGTCGGCTTCTACACCATTGTCCTGACATTCACGCGCGAGTTTACCATGCAGCGCATCCTTCGGCCGCTTGCCATCCGAGCTGGCATGAAGACGAGAGGGAAGCAAGCTCGCTTTATGGAGCAGGCGTACACGGCCATATACTTCGGCTTCCTAGGGCCCTTGGGCTTGTACGTCATGAAAAAGACACCCGTCTGGTACTTCAATACAGACGGCATGTACGAAGGGTTTCCACACCGGTCTCACCTTGCCGAGGTCAAGACGTACTACCTGTTCCAGGCGGCGTACTGGGCTCAGCAGATGATCGTACTCATGCTTGCGCAAGAGAAGCCACGAAAAGACTTCAAAGAGCTAGTTGCCCATCATATTATTACCATCTCGCTGATATATCTCTCCTACGCTTTCCACTTCACATATATGGGCCTGGCTGTGTACACAACTCATGACATCTCCGACTTTTTCCTTGCCGTAAGTCCCCAAGATTCGTCTCTCTGCGCGATCGTATTTTGACAACACAAAAATTTAGACCTCAAAGATCCTCAACTACATGGAGTCCCCAATCGTCATACCTTACTTTATCATCTTCCTTTGCTCCTGGGCGTACTTGCGCCACTTCATCAACCTCAGGATCCTCTTTTCCCTTCTTCCCCTCCCGATGCCTTTCCCAGATCCGATCAATGAACAGATTCTCTCTGTTCTCTCCACGTTCACGTCCTATGGCTCATCTGTCGTTGCCGCACTTGCACCAGTAACAGCTCCGATCGTCAATTTTGCCTCAACGATTTTCCCAGAAACGGTTTCGCTACTGCAATCCATCCCAGACAGGACAACAACCTACTTCAACACGCCATCCGACTTCGCGACCGTGGGGCCCTACGAACTTAATTGGGAGACGCAGCAATACAAGTGCTGGATCTCGCAGTACATCACATTCGGGCTTCTCCTCGCCTTGCAGCTTGTGAACATGTTCTGGTTTTACCTCATCTTACGCATCCTCTGGCGCCTTGTTGCCAGTGGCTTCAAGGAGACTGATGACGTGCGTTCTGAGGATTCAGAGGTCGACGCTGCGGAGCGCGAAGTCACCTTAGACGAGTTGCGCAAGGAGCAGAGCGATGCATGGGCCGGAGAGACTGGTGCGGACATTCGTGCTGCGAGTGACAGTAAGCCACAAGTTCTAGTCAACGGAGTGCCTGTAGACAAGGCGAACGGTGAAGCGAGATGATTAATGACCAGCGGGAAAGGAATATCAAAACTCTTTTCTTTCGAACGGTGAGTTTTATACTGGGGCGATAAGGGGGACTTTACATATATTATTGTAATCACTGCTGTTGATGTGCATAGCGTGTGCATTCCAGGCGGCGTATATCGCGATTCAGCGTCCTGACGAGGCGCAGTCGCAATCCGAACTACGTTCTTTCACACTTGTCTTAAAAATGGTATTTTGCTGTCTCTGCAGACTTCGTTCATATATCGCTAAGCAAGTTTGAGGAGGATTGTGAGAAACGTGCTGTCCTGAATCTGTACCATTTCTCCGTACACCCTGCTCATAATTCATACAGTCCATCAGGGATAAGATGAAGGATGTTCTATCTCCCTTTCAGCTTTCAAATGTGCCGCTTTCGCTGCATCGCTGATACGCTTCTGGTCGGCTTTGGTTTTACTTATGCCAACGCCCACGGCACCATCGGCACCCTCCAGAACATCGCGTAGTCACGCGTGTTTCCCTGAGCGAATGTGCATCTTTTCCTTCAACCTGCCGAGCTTGGACCGTGGCTTTTTCTCAGTCGAGCTTGGTGTCGACTCTTCACTGAGCTGCTCTCCGGTTGGCTCATCCTCTTTCTCTTCAAAACCTGTGTCGCCATGTGAGTTCTGAGCATGCCACGAAAAGCGGAAGAAAGGACTTACGACTCGGCTCCATTTCGGTACTGGCTTTTGGTGCTTCGAGGCCTCTTCCGTCAGTTGCGATGACAGTGGGCTTGAGACTTTGCTCAGTGGTAACATCCTCTTTGCTAAGCTCTCCAGCTTCTTCCTGCGCCACTATGGGTGTCTTGGCCACAACTGGAGGCTCTCCGTTCACCGGAAGAAATTCATGCTTCGGCCTCTCCTCCTCCAAGGGCCTCGTGTCGACTGTGGTCTCACTCAGGGCGGACGCTAATGCCAAGATTAGGACGACGTTGTTCGTCAAACAAGCTACGATTCGTCCAGACTAGGACGATTCGAAATCAAAATCAGAAAAGAAGGTTGACGTACGCTCGGAGTTGCCTTCGTCAAATGGTTCATCTGCTGTACCGGCACCCTGAACACCAGATAGGGGCTCTTGACCGGGCGTCTCGTTGCGCAACGTCGTTTCGTCGGCCACGGCATTGCCCTTATCATATGGCTCGTCAGCAGTTCCGGCGCCAATCTTGCCAGACAGCGGCTCCTGGCCAGCAGTCTCGTTTTCTGCCGTTCTCTTTTCGGTTTCGGCGGTGCTGCTCTGCTTGCCCCAAATCGCCTCTGTGGCAGCATTCACGACGTTCGTGACGACCTCCATGACGTTGTTGCTTAGTAATTCAGTTTAAAGGCGCTCAAGCGCGATTTCTGTAATTTTGGTTATTGAATTCGAAGCAGGTCTTGTAACGTCGAGGGAGATTCTCTTTATTTTACATTTAACCAAGTCAAGAAACTTGGACGTGGCTGTGGGATCTACGGGGCCGACGTCAGCGCTCACATGCTGTGGACACAGACGAACTTGGACGGGTAGATTATACGGCTACAGCGCGTCTCTGGGCTTACGAACATCCACGTTCGTGGTAGGTTGAACGCATGCTGGATTTGGGGCGAGGCTGAGGCTACGTCATTGTGGATACCACACTAGGATCGTCGATTTGCACCTCGCAAATCACGTGACAATACGAGCAGCTCAAGTGTTGTGCAAAGTCTTGCATTATAACAAGTGATCTCGAATGTAGTGTAGCAAATTGTAGTCGGCTACTTTCTGCGGTTTAACCTATGAATGTTTAGCCGTATATGCAGCAACTATTCATCTCCCTGTACGGCGGGCAAATAGCATGCTTATTATCTTCAATGACGACATAACATTGCGACTGACCGAGAGCCAGATGGAATTGATTTTCAACTCGTCTGCTGAAATTGTGAAAAGAAAATACTCTTATGCCCTCAAAGACTTAAGTATTACAGCTAAGTGGGAGACCTTGAGTAGGTTTAAGAGGTGAGATGCTAAGGTGATTACATCATTCTCTCCTTAGCAGCTTCTTCTGGCCAGTTGCTCTTCGTTCGGCTTTCTGCTAACTCACAGAGTAATCCCGTACATAGTCCTGATAGTTGCTATCTCTGAAAATCCACACATCGCTTCCGGGTGTTTATTTTTTCCATAATCGATCCTGCGAGCATAGACAGCAGCATCCGTTCATGCTTGCAATAATCGGAGCGTCGGGAAAAATTGGCAGCGCGACACTCACTGCGCTGCTCGAGCGAGGTTTGATTCCCCCGGATCAAATAGTCGCCCTTACTTCGTCTCGTCCAATAGATAGCAAATGGAACGTCCTGTCTGCGCGAGGCGTTCAAGTTCGCCATGCGACCTTTGATGATCCTGCGTCAATGGAAAAGGCGCTCGATGGCATCAGCAAGCTTTTCCTTGTGTCCAGCCCACGTATTGCGCTCGACTACGATCCGGTTGTGCCTGCACCTCCTGGGCATGGCCGAGAGAAAGATCATTTCGTAGCGCTAGAGGCCGCGCAGAAGGCCGGTGTAAAGCATGTCTATTATACTTCGTTGGCGTTTGCCAATCCCAGCAAGTCAAACGTGATGACGGCCCATGAAAGAACGGAGGCACGTCTGAGAGAGATGGAGAAGGACGGCATATTCGACGTCACGATACTACGTGAAGGTTTATACAACGAGAGCTGGCCGTTGTACCTTGGCTACTACGGTGTCTGTGGCGACGATCGCACAGAGATCATCCTCTCTGACGAGGGCAACCGGAAAATTAGCTGGACTCCAATTGCAGAACTCGGCGTTGCAAACGCTACAATCATTGCTGCCCCGCCGTCGGAGTGGAGAAGTCGTTGCGTCTACCTATCCAAACGGAGTAACCCAAGAACGATGCGAGAAGTCGCCGATATTGTGGCTGCGGCCGTAAGAAAGGAGATCTCTGTGAAGACGGTGACGAAGGAGGAGCACATAAAACACTATGTGGAACAACGTGGAAAACAAGAAAATGCTGTAAGATGGTGGGTCGCAACGTATGACGCGATTAAGGAAGGAGAGTGCATGATCGACGATCCAACGTTCGACGAAATCATGGCAAAGGCTGGCATCGAGCCTACAGCAATTGACACAACAATTGGAAACATGTTAGCCAAATAGCAGCTAGGTTGTCATAAACTTGATTGGTTATGATCTACTTTCCCGTCCACTCAGACAGGACATATCTCCTCTCAACGTCCTTGTCCGGCTCTAGCTCATCCTCGCCTTCAAATCGTAGACGCACATGGCCTTCCGGAGGACCTTCGCCGTCTTTCTTTGACCCCGTTACAACTTCTGCTTTGTAGAACGTTGTCGTTCCAGGGTAGAGCGCCAGAACGTGAGTCTTTGGCTTCAGTTCAGGTAGGACGGTGCCTAAAGCAGGGATTGGTGTCATCTGTTGCAAGCTTGCTCTATAAGGCTGTGGGTCAACAGCCTCGGCATCCGCATCTCTTATTTCGTATCGTCGCTGTTTGCCTTCGCCTATGACGGAGGTTACTTGACATAGCATGCCTTCGCCGTCGTTTGGGTCGACCTTTCCGACGCCCTTCTTGCGGTAAAGGACTTCGGTGCCGACTTGGAATTTCGGTCGATCGGAGTGTGAAGCTGAGAATTGAAGGAGTCAGAATATGTGGCGCTGATGTATATGCTGGAGGAAAGAAATGCTGCAAAAAGGCGCGCGTGTGATGATGCATCCACGAAGGGGTGCTGTACAAATAAACTCGCCGCATGAAGAACGTTGATGAAGGTAAGAAATTGGTCACCTGTACGTTTAGCATCCACACCACTCTCAGTTCCTTCTTCGATTTTCACTGACGCTTCTCTCCCTGCGCCGACCGATCCGGCACGTGATGACGCATTCGTGTTGACTTTTAGGCGCGATGGCACGGGTATATGGACTTTTGGAGATGGTGCTGCAGGCGAATCTGCTGCGGCACTCTCTCTGTCATCGCTTACAACTGAAGACGCGTCGCCTCCTTTCCGCTTCGCATTGCGCCCCGATTTTGCTGTTGATAAGGAGCGAGGAGCAGGCGTATGTGATTCTGCTTCGCTTGAGGCGCGAAGAGCTGATAGTAGGTTGAGAGCGCCGAGCAGAGAGTTCGTGTCTTGTTCAGAGTCGCCCTCTATCGCTGCCACCAATTCATCGCATATTTTGACGTTTTCACGAGTAAGCTTCATTAGCTCGTCTTCCAGGTCTTCTGATGGTTCTTCGTCTCTCGCTATGTCGAAGTCAGCAAATTAGGGAACTCCACTGAAAAAGAGAGAAGGCAATGTTTGGATATCATAGATTCATGACACTCACAAAATTGAATATCAAGTAACTGCTTGATTTCGGCCATCCTCTTCCATTTCTCATTATGTTCGGCCTACGTTCGTCAGCATCATCTCCAATAGCGTATCGCTCTTTTAATGTGATCCAAACATACCACAAGTTGGTCAATGCGAGAGCCGCTGTTCTTAACTTCGCTCCATAGCTGGCTCTCTTCATCGGCCTCTTTCATGATCGCAGGGCGATTCCTGTTTCGTCCAGTCATGGTGGAAATTCATATGCGCGTCGGTAGGAAAGGGGAATTCCGGTGCACGCAATGAAATCAAGTAAGCATTCCCAAGCAAAGACGAAATCAAGTGACTTGCCTTGTGTGGCTGACAAAGGGCAATGTTTCGGCAGCGAAGAGCACCGCGAAGCGGATGCGAGCGACCTCAATGCGGCTAGCGTGTGAAGGGAGGAAGCCGGGGCGTGACCTCGAACGCCTTTCGAAGGCGCCACCAGCGCATTGGAGATCGCACTACATCCAATTAGAGCTACCCCACGTGCACTATAGTCTTTTCCACACCGAATATCCTGAGTCTGTCCTTTCACTCCTGCTCTCCATTGTCTGTTCGCCTTTTAATTGATTCGACAAGATGCAGGTACCATTGATCCGATTGCAGTGCGGTTCGTGTTCATTAGGCGGGGCTTATATCTCCTGGCTGGGTATGCTGACAGGGAATAGGTGTGAACAGCTACGAATGGGGTACAGACATACAACATCCGATTCTCCTTCTTCAGACTGAAAGAATGTAGGAAAGATCGGTTCTAGCTCTGCCGCTGCAAAGTATGCTGCCGCCACTCCGTCAGATGGCTTCTCAATCCAGGAAGAAAAGCCGTATGCTGAGGTCTGTGACAACAGCATGCTGTTCTTCTTCCGCTAACAAGATGCATAGCTGTGGATGGGAACACATCCCTCAAACCCAAGCAAAGACCTGCAGACTGGCCGAACCCTTCTAGAGCTTGTCCAGGACAATCAAGCGCTGATGTCGAAGGAAGTCAGTGAAAAGTACCAGAACAAGCTGCCGTTTCTCTTCAAAGTGCTTTCCATCAACAAAGCCCTCAGCATTCAAGCACACCCGAACAAAAAGCTCGCGGAGCAGCTGCATGCCAAGGACCCAAAGAACTACCCGGATGACAACCACAAGCCGGAGATGACGATTGCCATCACCGACTTCGAAGGTCTCTGCGGCTTCCGCCCACTGAACGAAATCGCGCACTTTCTCTTCACAGTTCCGGCACTTCGCCAGCTCGTCGGAGAAGACGAAGCCAAGAGCTTCACGGCCACGGTCGCTGGATCAGATGAGTCCGCCAAAAAAGAGGCGCTCAAGTCGGCCTTTACGAAGCTTATGTCGTCCAGCAAGGACTCGATCGAATCCGCCACGGCCGCTCTTCTTGAGCAAGCCTCGACGGAAAAGGACGCCTTCGCCGGCTCTGGTGGCCCCTCGAACACGGGCGCCCAGCTCGCCGAGCTGGTGAAGCGCCTGAACAGCCAGTTCCCTAACGACATCGGCCTCTTCGTGCTGTTCTTCCTCAATTACGTGACGCTGTCCCCTGGCGAGGCTATGTTCCTGCGCGCGGACGACATCCACGCCTACATCTCGGGCGACATCGTGGAGTGCATGGCCGCGTCCGACAACGTCATCCGCGCCGGCTTCACACCCAAGTTCAAGGACGTCGAGACCCTGACCAGCACGCTGACGTACAGCTACGCGCCCATCGACGAGCAGAAGATGCAGCCGATCGACTACCCGTACGTGACGCTGAACCGCGCCGCATACAGCAACGCCAGCGAGGCGAAGCTGTACGACCCTCCCATCGAGGAGTTCGCCGTCGTGAGGACGGTGCTGCAGGGCGAGGGCGCCAAGGCAACTTTTGACCCGATCGAAGGCCCTAGCATTCTCATCTGCACGGAGGGGTCGGGCAAGATCTCGGTAGGGCCAAAGACCGAAGAAGTCAAGGTACGTTCGCTCTTGTCGCGTCGCTTCCAGTGCACACTCCGACTGACTCGCCATAGCCTGGTTACGTATTCTTTATTGGAGCCACCGCGGAGGCTGTCCTTGAGGCTGACAGCAAGGACCAATTTGTCACCTTCAAGGCATTCTGTGAGCTCGACAGCAAGGGGGGAAAGCTATAGATAAGCCCCGTGCGCGGCACCATTGGACGTAGACACGAGTGAAGAATTGGTCTCGAAGTTGTCGAAAGTGAATTCACGAGGCCCCGAGAGAGAAAGAGTCACAGAAAGAGAAATGAACTTTGTATATGCTCTCTCATCACAAGATGAACGATGGTTCACAAGTGATTGAAAAAATAAATAAATAAAAGACCTGCTTTCTCGGAGATATTACAATAGTGTTTTTTTTTTCTAGCGTTATAAGAAGACAACATAAGCCCGCAACGTTCAAAACAACAACCCTTCCCAAAAAGAAAAGGAAGATACATCACACGTTTTGGCGACCTTCTACCATCGCCTTTTCAATGCGAACTAGCCACGACTTCGTACAGACAAGCAGCAACCCCGCCATGGGAGAGGAAAAGAGGAAAAAGAAGAAAAACAGTGAAGAAAAGTGTGGGTATCTGTCCGAGGCGGTCTATGAAGTGTACGTATGTGTGCGTGCATGTGTTTCCGATGTCTCTGTGCAGACCTGCGCCGAATGGATTCGATGGCCTGAGCCGGACCCTTCTCTGTAAGTTCTCTCGCTGTATGCCAGGTAGCGTGCTGGCAAGTTGCTCAACAACAGAAAGCAGAGCGGAAGCACGAGCCAAGGCTTGAGATTCGCGAAGGAAAAGGCAGTGAGAATGGGACGTGTTCGTCGCTCATTTGGCGGGCACCTTTACGTTGTTGCCCAGCCATGCCTGTGAGTCCATTTGTCAGCGTCACGACCGGTTTTAGGCGCGTGGTCCTCGACCGCGAGGGAATTCGAATAGACAGAGCTTTCACATACCAGACCCTCGAAGATGCCCTCGCCCGTTGTCGCACAGCTTGGTTCCACCTTCCAGATATGATCTTTGGCAATCTCGTCCAGCTTCAACCGCCTGCTAAGCTCGTCGGGCTTCATCGCGCCGGGGATGTCCTGCTTGTTAGCAAACACCAGCAGTAGGGCGTCCTTCATTTCTCTGTCCTGAATAATTCGGGCCAGCTCTGTCCGTGCTTCGTCGAGGCGGTCGCGATCGGACGAGTCGATGACGAAGACAAGGCCCTGCGTGCCGCTGAAGTAGTGCCGCCACAAGGGGCGGATCTTATCCTGCCCGCCGACGTCCCAGACGTTGAATTTGGTGTTCTTGTAGGTCACGGTTTCGACGTTGAAGCCGACGGTGGGGATAGTGGTAACATCTGATTCGAGTTTGAGGTTGTACAAAATGGCTGTGGTGGAATCTGGCGTTAGCAGGATGCACATTCCTCTACCACACACACACTCGTACGCGCGCATTCTCACCCTCACTAAGTGGCGAGCGGAGCGGCAATGGACGAGTGTATATGATTCTGAGCAGGACAGCACGTACTGGTCTTCCCCGCGGCGTCCAGGCCCAACATGAGCAGTCGCATTTCCTTCGATCCGAAGATCTTGTCCAAGATCTTCGATATGCCGCCTCCCATTGTGGCAGTGGATAGCGAGCCTGCGGGCTCAGCGAATTCGACTCAGCAGAAAGGTCGCGGTTGCAATTGATGCAGTCAAAGTCAATCGACCGAGCAGGGGTGCAGATCGATGCGGGAGAAAGGAACGCCTTTGGCGCGAAGCGAGCTCGTGTGGCACGAGATGTGATGAGATCCGGGAGACGTGGGACGGGCTGGACGGGTCGTGTGGTGAGTGAGAGAGTGCGTGGACGCAGCAGCTCACGCTTTCAGGCAGCGGCAAGATGAAACAAGACCAGACCGCAGACGTGGGGAGGACGAAGAGAAAGGTAAGTTCGGGCAGGGTAGCGCTGGGCAGAGTTGGGTTTTGGCCTGCGAGCGGGCGCGACTCGAGTTTCAAGCGCGCGATTGGCGGGGGTCCAGGGGGGCTTAGGGGGGGCAGGCGCTGGAGAGGGGAAGGGGGAGGGGGCGACGGGCGACGGGGGGCGCCAGAGACAGGCGGTCTCTGTGCCGCTGCTCAAGCACTGGGGCGACGCAAAAGTCGAATGCGGCGGCCACTTCACGTCTTGTCAACTCGACGCACTCGATCGCCGTTGGTTGGCTTCCAAATTCTGGCCAGCTGTTTGCAGAGCCCGATCGCTGGCGGAGCGTCTCTTTTTGAACGGACAAGTCACCAGACACAGACTGGCTGTGGCCCCGTCATTTCTTTGTGGTCGTCCGTGGGCGTGCGCTCCGTTCAGGGGCTCAGGTCAAAGGATGGTTCTCCCGACTGTTCGTCGCCGTGCACGCTCGTAATTTCCCCTCGCCGCGTCGGCGGTCACGCTGCACGCACAGCAGGCTACTTGCGCTCCAATCTCTCGTTCCCCGGGTGCCATTGTATTCTTAGACCGTCTTGTGCAAGCGCATGCATGGGCATCTTCATGCGCCGACGATCATCAAAGATTGTAATGCGAGCGCGCAGTCTTTGCTAGTCGCTGCAAGTCACGGTCCGATCCGCCCTTGTACAACGAACACACCGTCCTGTACGCGTCCGCCGCTCAGCAAAGCAGGTACCGCCGTCGGTGTCCTCTCCGGACCTCGCTTGGGCCATCGCATCTCCGTCTCCTGGCATACTGCCATTTACAACGAGGTGTCAAATGATCGTGAATCTTGAGCCATGAGGACTTCTCGCGTATCGCGTGAAACTACAAAGGTGGTTCAAGCCCTCGCAGCGTCCCCACGCAGGTCAACCCGCTCCTCCTCGGCGGCGGTCGCAGCAACAACATCATCATCGTTGCCATCGTCATCGTCATCGTCATCCTCACTGATCCGCCGTGCCAAGAAAGAGAACTCCACTGAGGCTAGCAACGACACGGACCCATCATTTACATCAACTTTGTCACGGAAGCGCAAGCGCGCCATTAGCACCTCCCTTAGTCGTCTCGCCAGCTATGAGTACGAGCACAAGGTCTCCGAAACTGCCAATTCCGCTCCTAGCGGGCCCAAGAAGACGAGGCGACAGCCGGCAAAGAGAGTAAAGAATGAGGATGGAACGATGTCGGTTGAGCCGCCTACGGGATGGGAGAAGATGTATGACTTGGTATGTGCTAACTTTCACGTGATATATTCTGGTCTTCGTTGTTCTAACCCTTTGTAGTGAGTTTGAAGCTTTCTTGCGTATGGAACTCCAGCGAAGAGATTTGCGGCGTTAGGCAGATAGGCGTCGCCAACACGGAGTGTTGCTTTGCGCCCTGTCTGCCAGCCTCGCCATGAGCAAGGAATGCCGTCATAGGCTAACGTGCACAGAGTGAAGAAGATGAGATCTCCTGGCGGTGCCGCCTACCCTGCTGTTGTCGATACGATGGGCTGTGAAAAGCTCGCTTTCAGAACCATGTCCCCGCGTGACCAACGGTTTCAGACTCTGGTGGCCTTGATGCTTAGCTCCCAAACCAAGGACACGGTCACCGCCGCCGCCATGAAGGATCTCCAGGAGAATCTTCCTGGTGGCCTGCGTCTCGAAAGCATCCTTGACGTGGACCCTGTGCGTCTGGACCAGTTGATCGGCAAAGTGGGCTTCCACAACAACAAGACGCGCTTCATCAAACAGGCTGCCATCGATATCCGCGACAAGTTCGGTGGCGACATACCTGACACGATCGAGGGCCTGACATCGTTACAGGGAGTGGGCCCGAAAATGGGCTATCTGTGCCTATCAGCGGCGTGGGGTCGTACAGAGGGCATTGGTGTGGATGTGCACGTGCATCGCATCACGAATCTGTGGGGCTGGCACAAAACCAAGAATCCAGAGGAGACGAGGGCAGCACTCGAGTCGTGGCTTCCGAAGGAGAGATGGCATGAGATCAACGGATTGCTGGTGGGACTGGGTCAAGCCGTTTGTCTACCTGTGGGGAGGAAGTGCGAAGTCTGTCTATTAGCCGAGGAAGGAGTTTGTCCAGCAAGCACTGTAAAGAGGAAAATCAAAAGAGAGGTCAAGGAGGAAGTGGTCGAGGGCCTGGCTTTGAAGACCGAGGATGACGAGAATGCCCAGGACCTGATTGTGGGTGATATTGAGGATGGAGGGCTACCGTTGCCTCGGAGGTCGAGATAAAGGAATATTTGCCAGACAGAGAGTCGTTACGGTGTCTTTTGATGCGTCGCCCTCGAATACTGGAACTCATAGGGGCCTTGGTACCCTGGAATACCTGTCACGCATGTCGCCGGACTTCATCTCTTTGTTGACAACCACAATACTAAGCACAATATTAAGCACCATCTCGTGTAACCTCGGGCACATTTACCTCGAACGAAAGCAGAAACCCTTATTATTCTTCTGCTCGCGATGCATACGCAGATTCAAGGAGGCTATTCACGTTCCATTGTGTTGCTTGAGACCATAAAATGGCTGCCAGCGAAGGGCTGACCGCAGTCTCGAACCAACAGCTGCTGATATTCGAATCGAACCACCCATGGATCAACACAAAACTTCGCATATCGCAAATACATTTCAATATTGGGGCAGGAAATTTGGGGAGGTAGCAATGGTTGCTTTGCACAACGCGGTTCTGGCCACATTGGCTGGCCAAAAGCAACGCGCCAGTTTCGACGGCGACATGCTGTCAACACTCGTGGAGCGAAACCAGCAGGGCAACACCACGGTGGCTGAACTGTTCATCCGCAAGGACGACGGAAAGCACGAAATGTACACGTGGTGTACGGTAATGTAGTAACGGTAAGCTGACCTGAATCGCTGACTCCGAGGCTGGGAGGCACGCACTTACAACGGTCAAGGCGCAAGCGATTCAGATCCGTCATGCCAGCATCAATTTTGCTCGACGCGTGTTCCTCACAAATCCAACATTTGAAACTTGCCGCGGAGTCGTTGCTTCAATTCATTACTGTGCACAAATATGGTTGGAACATATAGATCGGTGTGACGGTCGAGATTACTTATCAATCGCTGTGCGGTCTGTCGCGTTGTGCGTCATCTACGCACAAGTATGTTCGAACTGGCTTTGGTGGAAGAAACGTAGTGAAGTGCAGATCAAGCAATTTCAAGATCTCTTTTACTCATCTCTTGCGTCGTATCAAAAGAAAACACACAGTTTCGCTTCTCTCATGACATACTCTGACAATGATTCCATTGCATCACCCACCCTATCAATGTATGTGGCCTGCTTCTCGAACATCGACTCCCACTTGACCCTCGTCATTGAATCAGTAAGTTTTGCTGCTTCTTTCAACACTACGTAGCCTTGCTATTGGTCACATTAAATACCAGGACGTTCTCAAACGGCGCCTATCACTGTAATGAAGAACTGAATGAATCAGCTTCAAGTATACCGGTAAGCCGAAAGTCTTGAAACCACATGAGAGGTATTAACAAGCACGATAGGATCGTAATAATTCCTTAAGGTTTTTCCTGTCAGCGTCTTCTGCGAGAAACTTAGATTATGCTGTCGGCATTCGACTTCGCCGTCATTCAGCAGTGAAATTATGTTGGCCGTAAAGTGTTGGGCTCGTCACGGCCATCTCAGCCTTGACCCTGGTCCGAGACCCTTGCTCGCGGCGAACTTCCACCAGGATCGGCCAAACCTAGGTCTAGATACTTCTCCAGATTTTGACCTATTGCGGAAGTCTTCATGGTTGCCCATTTGTTTGACACGAGTAATAAGAGTTATGATGTCGCTGCTAGTCTCTCCCTGCCATCTGGGTTCTTCAAGCTCCAGTTCTACCCCAAGTATTCCCCGCTTACTTTCTGAGCCTTAACTTCTGCAAAGAGTCAGGTATACGTATTCTGCATTTGGTGGAGTTTAAGACCAGAATCTAATCGAAAGTGCTCGTTCACAGATTGGAGTCTGCTTTTTCCAAATGGAAACGAGCATTCTAAAGGCACGGACGGCAACGGCCGTGGCGGTACGAGCTGGTCAGACTGTCACCATTATCAACACTTATGGCAAACAAGTGGTTGATTTTTGGGCCTTTAACCCTAAAGTTCCCACAGATTACCTGTCTATGGTGCACACCAGGACTATGTTGATGAAAGTGGCCGTAAGAATGGGCGACACTTTGTACAGCACGCGACGTAAACCAATGGTGACCTTGATTGAAGACACTACCAAGGGGGTGCATGACATTCTCTGGTCCGCTTGCGATGCTGAGAGGTACCGACTTCAGGGGTTCAACGGATACCATGAAAATTGTACCAACAACATGCACAAGGTTCGTATTAATAGCTGGTGGCTCCCGTCCGTAGCTCGCTGCAACTTTGGTGGCACGGACTGATAGCGAATACGCACAAACTTGCAGGCGCTGAAGCAAAGCTTTCCCGAATTCCACATTGCACAAGATTAGGTTCCGGATCCATTCAACATTTTCATGAACGTGGCCATTGACCATCACGGTGGCCTGGATATTCGCCAGCCGACCAGCGAGAAGGGCCAGTTTGTAACTCTTCGCGCAGAGACTGACCTTATCGTCGTCATGAGCGCCTTTCCACAGGACATGGCCCCAGTAAACGGGGGGTTACCCACTGACTGCGAATACTATGTCTCTAGAGATGCCTCTGTGCCTCTCACTCTTCCTCTGTCCATTGAAGCCCGTCGACCACGATGGAGGGCAAAGGTCGCTCTTTCCGTCGACTTTGACGCCGTCTCTCATTGGCTAGGAACTGGCTGTCATGCCGGCAACAACATGGCTGACTACAGCTCTGGAATATTTGCAGGACAGGTTGGAGTGTATCGCTTGCTTGTTCTGTTCAGCAAGTACAATCTGGCGGAGCGGGTGACGTGGTTCATTCCAGGCCACACGACAGAAACTTTTCCTGAGGCGGCGAAGGCCGTGCTCAAGTCTGGAGCAGAGATCGGTCTACATGGATATGCGCATGAGGGCATATATCAAATGACTGAGGAACAGGAAAGAGATGTCCTCATCAAGTGGTATGTCTTCCCCTCTTACTCGCCAAATGAAAGCATTCGAGCCTCAAGTTAGGCTAGATAGCTTTCAAAGTATACATGTGCCAAAAAAATCATGTCGAAATGAAAAGACGCTGACGATTGGAATCTTTCGCTCCAAAATAGCATTGACGTTGCTACCAAACTTGTTGGCAAGAAGCCTCGTGGGTATCGAGCTCCTATGTATACGATTCGCGAAACCACTGTTAAACTGCTCCGAGAGCACGGATTCTTATACGACACCTCTCTGATGCATCACGACTCTCAACCATACTTCACTCCAGCAGACCCGCCGTTGGACCGCATCGACTTTTCAAAGCCCGCCTCATCGTGGCTGCGCCCATCAAACATTGCGCCGCAAGGATATCTCGCAGAAGGCCAGCATCCGCTCGTCGAGATTCCCTGTGGCTGGTACAACGAGGACATGATGCCCTTGCAATACCTCCCGCACCTGGCCAACAGCATGGGCTACGTTTCGACACGGGTCGTGGAGCAGATGTGGAAGGACAAGTTTCTCTGGCTCTGCGAGAACAGTCCCGTTGTTGCCGCCGCTGGCGCAGACGAGAAGCAGGTTTCCCAATTCGTCTTTCCGATCCTGATCCACCCGGACGTCAGCGGCATGGCGCACATCATCGGGATGGTCGAGCGCGTCGTGCAATGGTTGCTTGCCTTTGGTCAAGATCAGGTCCAATTCTGCACTCACGAACAGATTGCCACGGAGTGGCTGGCGACTCAGAAGGCCAAGGAAAATGGAAAATGACGCTCTTGCCGTGTTCGAGGTGACGAGAATGTGTGTTTCGTGTGATCTCGGCAAAATAAGCTAGCTTCAAGTACCACAACTGGCAGATCTTATTCGGCTCATGCATCGCGAAATGACCCTATTTAAAGTAGATTTTACTTCGCTGCACTTGCGCAACTCCACGGTCTTCAATACACTTTTCTTCGTTCCTTATAGTCATGTTGTCAGCGTGCTTTGCCTTCGTGATTTGCATATAATTTAATCCGTTGTTGGATGGCACGCATGGGCTGTTCTTGGTTTCATAGTTGTCGCCCTCCAACAGTGATCATGAATATATCTCACACACATCTAAAGAATATAAATGTATTATTACAGAATAAATCCCACAGTTTCTGGCTTTTTGAGCAATTTTTCTCTGCGCCGCGTTCAAGAATCTGTGTCAGCAGCAAGTTTTGTAAGACTTCTTCGGTTCGAGATGCCGCTAAATTCTGTCTTAGCGGCGGAAGTGCAATGCCGTCCTTGGTAGATCTATCCTTAGCTTGAACTACTGTACTCAATATGCGGAAGAACTACGCCTTTCTATCTTGCCCGCGACTTCTATGCCCTCAACAAAGAGGAGACAAACAGCGATACTTCCCAAGGCTGTTCGTGAACTCGAAGCTCTGGGCACATTGGCCGCAAACAAACATCGTCGCATTTTATCTACCAAACAGGCTAGCAAGGCGAGATAGCAGTCACTGAATCTCGAATTCTAAAATTGTTCAATAAACTTCGATCCCATTAGTCACCATTTGCAAGGACAGCAGGTTTTCCTGGTACAAAATCTCACGAGGGCATGGCTACTACAACGCAGCGTTCGCTCGCTGAACCTGACGGTCGCAGATATCGATCTAAGAAGCAACGTCCTTGCGATCTCTGTCGCTCACGCAAGACGCATTGCAAATTGCCTGGCAATGGGGCCGCGTGCGCGCTGTGTAGCAAGCTCTGCCGCCGATGCACCTTCCTAAGGGAGCCGCAGAGAAGAAATAGACGCGGTAAAAACCCTTTGCAGTCTGACCTAGGCGCTGTCCTTGGTGAGAATGACGGCAGCATGCGAGGGTCCGGTATGGAAAAGCCCAACCAATTCTTGACCCAAGGTGAGGATATGGTCGCAAGATCAGCCTCGGTTGTGCCAACGACACATGTAGATACGGGGTTGGTGGACATGCTGGACGTACGGGATGGGCAGGATGTGCTGACTCCGGCGAGGGCGAGACTGGATGATCCGCAGATTTGGCTACCGGATATGGCGCTCATCAACTTCTCCCCAAGCCTAGAAGAGCCGCCTACGCGGACTCTCGTGGATGATAGACCGAGTGAAGAGCAGACTTATCTTGGCTTTCACAGTTCTCTACACGAGAACATGCCCGTACCCAGCCATCGACTTGGACAGCAAGGCCAATATCCAATCAATGCCAATTCCATCGCGACATCGTCGCCTGTCTCTCGTCCGTCGCGGGAGAGTAGTGCGTCGTGTAACAATCTGACGTTTGAAGGACCTTCACAAGGGACACCCGAATCTTCTGGTGCACAGCAACAGCATCCTCATTCGCAGCAAGAGGCTTCGGCGTCCGCTGCCAGCGTTGATTGGTCCCTTGAATACAGCCTTGACTCTAGGCCAGGATATTCGCATCAGCTTATTGGCAATTCGTGCGAGTCTGATCCGTACCTGCTTCGTAATTATGGCTACGATCAGTTGGACACATACCGCATGTTTCGACTCGATTTTCGCAAGATCAAGGACGATGAAAGACTACAGCCATTCTTGAAACATTCAAAGGCGAAGGAGCCTTGCATACCTGCAGGCAAACAACCTATCCAGTTCGTCATGACGAGCGAAGACATATGGAAGGACTCGCTTAAGTTTGTCGAGAAGGTGCAGTCAGGCGGTCCTACTGAGGCAGATGACCTTGCTTTGCTCGACAGACTCGTCGCGATGAATCTAAGAACTCGGCTCATCAAATTGTATGTAACGTACCTTTTCCGTCGTGACGCTCTATCCCCCTCTTTCCTTTAGTACCATCATCCTTAACACAGGCTGTGTCAGATACGTGAGACATGTCCACCCCCGTTTTCCCGTCCTATCTCTCTCCGACTTCTCCACGATGCCATTCCATGAGCTGTCCACGGCTCGTCCCATCGGCATCCAAGCCGCTGTATGCGCCCTTGCCCTTCCCTTTTCCTTCCTGGATGACGAGTTGAGCATCCTCAAAGGCTACGACCAGAGCTCGGCCGACGATCTCTGGGCGATCGCATACAGGAGCTATCAGCGTGCCACTTGCTTTTCGCATCTCTCTTCGCTTCAGCTTTGTCTCTTGCTGTTGCAGGCTCCACCTCCAAATTTTGCAGTCGCAGAGCCACTCAGCACGTGGGCTTTGACGTGCTCTGCCCTTTCCATCGCCGAGAACATGGGGCTAAACCACGACCCCTCAGACTGGAGACTACCCCGGGAGGAAGTCATTCTGCGGAGACGACTTTGGTGGTTTACCTATATGCAACACGTCTGGCATGCCATCGTAGTGGCTCGACCGTCCCATATTCATGAGGACAACTGGGATGTTGGGGGCCTAGTTGCCAGCGACTTCGAAGTTGACGGCATTTCAGATCCTGAGATTCGATCGCGGGTCGAAAGAAACGTACCAATGTGCATTGCTCAATGTGAACTAAGCATTATTGCTTCTGACGTACTAAATGAATTCTAGTAAGACAGAGCTCCTAGATGCTGAACATTTCCCTGTCAGATACTGATCCCTCATTCTGTTCTCAGTACATTGCGAGCAGTCCGTAAAAACAGTGACCTGGGTGCTTTATTGAGCCGTGCCCAGCCCTTGCGTTCACGTATTGAAACTTGGAGACAAAGCCTTCCGCTGCTCTCCAAAAGAATCTACGAGCTCGAAGAGAGCGAGTTCGACGACGGCGGCGCATTACGATTATCGCATCTGACACTAGAGGCGCTAATACTACGGGCCCTAATGAGACCGCTTTTCTACCAAGCCATTCGCACAGATTACACCCTGCGGGAGCCCATTTCACTCATATTCGAGAACAGCTATGCCTGCGCTAAAGTCGTGGTTGAGATGATCGCGGCGTTCAAAGCAAAACACTTCTCCGGTTTCTGGCACCCTCGTAAGTCTGCATCCTCGATCATATCATCCTCATCGAGGCTGTAATAACTTTTTAATATATTTCAGACGCGCGATATCAGCTGTGCTACTTTTCAAGTCTTATCCTCATGACTATTACGCAATCACCAACCATTGAAATTGCTCGACGCAGTAAGGCCTTGCTCGATCAGTGGCGAGATACGTTGCGAACCCAGAGTCGTGCTTGGCCTCTGGCCAGGCTAGCCACGATCCGTTTGGATGCAGCACTTTGGAAAGGATTAAGTTTCATCACACGTGGTTCGGGAGAGAATAGTCCCGCTTCAAGTCTTCTTAAGCAACTAGAAGCGGAGAACGGCTCT
Source organism: Verruconis gallopava (assembly GCF_000836295.1). NCBI lineage: Eukaryota > Fungi > Ascomycota > Dothideomycetes > Venturiales > Sympoventuriaceae > Verruconis > Verruconis gallopava. Next base: position 443,645 of record NW_015622152.1, read on the forward strand.
TCGCCTCCAGTAATAAGAAGTTCTAACAGTGACAGAGATTATATTCAAGCCGTATGAACTCATTAGAATGCGAGGGTTATGCTAACGATACCTACCGCTTGCCCTTTCTGCTCTTAAACATGATCTCAGCGAAGACTAAGGCTAGGCATTATTCCGTCTCCTAAGCAAATAATTCTGACGTTGGAGATGGTTTTCGCGCTACGTAATCCAAATGCCACTGACTCAGTATTTCGAGAGATAGACGCACTTGATGATTCGTTTTAGCTAACCTAATAAACGCACACAGTATCAAGTGAAAAGTCCTTCTAAGTAGTGTGCAACCGATATAGCAGTCTCAGTATGGAGCGAGAATGATGCCCCTATGAATCCATCTGGGCGCAAAATAAAAACGGCACCTGAATCATCATCCACGCCCCAACGACGAGCAGCTCCTCGGTCAATTGTATCATGATACACACTTCCTATAGGATCAGTTCCAAGTGCAGTCCATGCATTATCAACTTCATAAGGGAGCACAGTGATACAACACACGGGCCAGTATTCAGCACAAGAACCACGAATGCATTGCTCGATATCAACGTTGCGACCCAGTTCTGCCTGCGCACTAAGGTCGAGCTTTGAATTAAGCTGGAGCGCCGACTTGAAAGAGCGATAACGGACAAGATTGGATTCTGCAATGCTTCCAAGAAAGGTCAGAATGAAGAAGCGAGCGACGTTCGGGGTCAAATCATGAAGCCAACATGGCTGTCGTAACGCTGGGAGCAGAAGCTGCACATCAGGGGCGCGGTACCCTGGGATAGCTGGAGCAGGAATAACAGAGGTTGATGTATGTGCGGATTTCTGTCCATGTCGTCCAAGCTCGGACTCCCTGTCATCTCTCCATATAGCAATGTTTGGATCGTATCCAATCGTCAAGCCCGTGTTGAAGCCCGTTGCTTCTTTGAAGATCTCAGCGAGCGCCACGTTGGGGTCCTTAGATCCTGTCCATCCCACCGGCAGTCGCCCGCCAATAAGTGAGCTGATATCCTTATCATATTTAATGAGTCTGTCCGCATTGCGCCACCTCTCATCGTTGTACGTGCTCAACACCTCACGCTTCAGCGTTCCGGTTAGCACCATGGCCAGTTTCCAACCAAGATTGACAGCGTCTTGTACTCCGGTATTCATTCCCTGTCCAGCACCACTGGAGTGGCTATGCGCAGCATCTCCCGCAAGGAAGACCGATTCTTTGGCCCAGAAGCTGCAGGCCAATCGCTGCCCAACGCTGTAGACGCTTGCCCAATCCACGCGTTCAAACTCAATTTTAAATGGTGCAACGGATAGCTCGGCCTCCCTGATGAATACTTCGCGGTCCCCGACGTTACTTCCATACAGTTTTCGCCTCTCCTCCTTGAGACAGAAGCCAATACGTGTGGCTCCATGGTCCAGAGGTATCCAGAGAACATTTCCATAAATTGGACTCTCTAGTGAACCATAAGACGTTGGTTTTGGCATAGTCGTAGACTTCAAGACCCCATCAACTCGTACCCACTTGTCTTCCGTCCTGCTTCCCTCTGAATCAATTCCTGCAGCCTTCCGAACCGTTGTTCGGGAGCCATCACAACCAATGAGATAGCGACAGCGAACCGAGTACTCGTATTCCCTTTCAATGTGATCGTCTTTGACCACGATTCGCGCTTTGACTCGACCCATTCCACCAACAGGCACGCTATCAATCACCTTAAGGTCAACAAACCTATGATTCTCCATTACAGTAACCCCCAACTGTTGAATTTTTGCACGAAAGAGATCCTCGACGTACTTCTGTCTCAGCACAGTGGCGAATCGATAGCGTGTATCGGATATACCCTCAAGAAAACTCCATCCACGATTGAACACCTCGTTTCCATTGCCATCGTACGAAGCAGATGATCGCACCGCAAAGCACTTTTGTAGAAGCTGAGGCGCGAGGCCAAGCTGGGCTAGAAGTTCGACTGAGCGAGGCCAGAATGTGACTGCGCGGCCAAACGTCTCTTGTTTAGGTTTGGGAAGCGCCTCGATGATGTGGACTGATATGGGCTTCGCTCCTGACCCGATTGAAAATCGACGCAATTGATATGCCAGGTTAAGCCCGACAGGGCCGCCACCAACGATGAGCACATCAACGTCGACGTTGGCTTCTGGCATTGACCCCATGGTGCTATAACAAAGCGCTAAACATCACTCGCGAAGCAGCCACTTTTTAACCTCAAGTATACTCTTGCTCGTTTTTGAGGAATTGTAAGTCGGTCAGAATTTAATTTTGATGAACTTGCGGTCGTAACCAAGATACTGCCGTGTTGATTTCAGTAAATGTGGTTGCGGACCAAGATACGAAATGCATAGCATATATTTTCGAGTAGGTACGCTAATCATTGGTACTCGGAAATCGAACACAGATAATGATGCATGATATCATACTATAGCCCAGTGTGAATCGGGAACCCCGTCTCGGCCGTTAGAGTTGGCCGAATGCGAGATGCCCAAATAGTAGCGAGCTTGGCCGCGATTAGACGGCTGGGTGGAGTCTAGATAACAAGCTTCATGTGGTCATGTCCGTGTTGCGCTTCGCTCTTCGCCCGCTGATAGCCACGCAAATCGAGATTATTTTCCCGAAAGGTATTCTTAATTTTCCATTGCAAGAGCTGGGAGGTGAAAGCTGCAACTGGCTTCACGAGATCGCACTGGATTCGATACGATCTACTCCATCCAGGATGGTGCATGTATCACCTTTGGCCGTAGTTCAGTCCCGATGCGACGTTCCATTCTACCTTCGTGAAAGAAATCCTACTAATATCCTTCAAATTGGAATCTGAAGACTATACGCTCGGTTTGAAGGACGGCAATTATGGCGAAGCTTAGGATTTGACAATAGAGAACTAGCTGAAGCTCGACGCTTTTCTACATCTACATTTTGAAATTGGAGACATACTGCGACTCTTTGAACCGCACTAGTGCTATTTTCCACTTTTGGGACCTTGTCTCCCTTTCCTATCTTCTTCGCGAGATCGTATAGCGAGATCAGTGCTCGCAATATTCACTGCTCATCTGCGGCCAACCCTTGTCGCAAGTTGGCCGTTAGCGTATCTGGCAAACTTGACCAGAGTAATAAGAATATCTCACTATGTGGTCGTGAAATGAACGGCTATTATTATTGCGAAATGAAGCTCACACTTTAATATCATTCGAAAGCATTCATGACGTTTTCTTGTATCAAGATTTTCCAATCTCTTCTTCAATGTTGGCTACGTCTCGGTGTCCAATCAGGGCCGAGTGATTAGGGTCAAATATTCTTGATCATTGCGCAAGCATGACTAGTCTAAATATTTCAGTAAACAAAAGGCGGAACAAAGAGTGACATACAGCACTTTTAGGTTGTTGGTTGAAGAATAGAGCAACAATAATTCTAAATCTAAAGTCGATGAGCTAATCATATAATCTGTTCCCGCTGCCATGATTATCTTGATATTGCAGGATTGAATAAGGTACATAGCCAAAATCATAGACAAATAACACATAAGACACATATGCCAAGAAAAAAGATTCCGAAGATGGATTTGTATTTACTACGCATCACCAAGTATCCGAGGTCGTAACCACAGCACAGTATCTGTTCCATAAGATTTCGTCGCATTCCAAGGAGAAGGCGTGAGTACTTCAATCCTTTCTGGAGGCTGCTCCTCCCCAATAAGTCCAGTTTTCTTTCGTGGGAACCTTAGCATCCTTTGCACAAGTTCGTTTTCCGGGCACCTTCTGCCAAGGTATATGCAAATGCTTTTGCACTCGAGCTTGGCCCTTTTGGACATGTACCATGGACTGCGGAGCACCAGCGCGTACCACCAGGCGAGCAGGACCAGCGCTGCGGTGTCTTTGTCTCTAAGTAATTGCTTGTAGCGCGCATCCATCATGGCCGTGAATCCCATGAATTTTAGCCTGTTTGCACCGTTCCAGTCAAGATCGATGAGTGGTATCAATGTCCTTACTGCCTTTTGATAGGGATTGTTCTCGACGGTCGAATTTTCGTTCAAGCCGCAGAGCGCTACGAAGTCATCTGGCACACCCTCGATCCCACTTTGAATGTAGGGGTCTAGTTTCGAAATCATAAACCTATGGTCCGGTGTATTGACCAATTCGTGGAACATCCGACCTTGAGCGAATGGCTGAGAGAGATACCAGAGCAACCGCAAACCCTCGTGCACTTTCAGCCATCCAAGTGCTTCCCCTGTTGTGCCATCCTTGAGTGGCCACACATCTTCGGGAGAATCACCATCGACCGTACCCGAGGCAAGACTCCCGAGGAATACTGCAGTGCTCCATAGTGCATCGTCTTCCGTTGAACTGTTCGACTCTTTGTGTTGTGATAGGGTTTGGTTGAACAAAGATGCGGATCTCCCGTAATGGAAGTACTCTAGAGCCTTGCTTTTTGGATCACCATTAGGATCTGAGGATAAGAAGCGATCGTGTTTTGTTGTTAAAGCTAGGACAGAATGCATGAGGTATGGGTACTTCGCCACAGACTTGATAATCTCCTTCTGATATATCCTTGCTACGGCCGGTGATCCGATGGTTAGCACTGTGCGGTTCTGCCACCGCCTCAGCTTATCAAGGTCTGAAAGTTCCAGCTGCAATGGTTCGCCATATCCTTGGGGATAATTTGTCAAGAGCGAGCTATTGATCATGCCCAGCAATGCTGCATTCAGTGAGACAGGATCAAGGATTGGCAAAGCCCTCAGCTGATCTGAAGTGCGCGCGTACTGAGGTTCTAGGTCTGCGTGCTTTGTATCGTAGTTACACGCCACCATAAATCTATCGCAGTTTTTGCACGATGGCTTGGTTTCATCACACTTGGGCTGATATCAGCCAGACGCTCATATGCAATCCCTGGACGTGGGAGGCAGCTGACCTTGACTCGCCTTAACTTGCAGTTCCTGCAGCCGTTTCTCGACTTTTTATGTGCTCTTCGCTTCCTCGTGCGCAATGGTGGATTGGCCTCAGCATCCGGCGCCATAATTTAAAGCAGGTAACTAACGATCCTGCATGTGATACACCCCTCAGGACAATTCATACGTTTCTGATCGCTAGCTTTTCCGCTGACTATTCAAGAGCAATAATAGGTCTCTGATGGTTGATAACAGAAAACTAGAACATGCACAAATACACGTAAAATGTCGTTGATCCCCATGTTGCTATGAATACGATTAACGCCGAAGTTAAGCCCGGGACGACCTCGAAATCCCCAATTGGGCATAGCCATTCGTAGAAATCTACGTGCCGTCAATTCAAGAGTACTATTCTTGCTTGCAAATTCTAGCATTTGGCAAATGGGGGATCACAGTCCATGATTTCGAAATCCTTTTGTTCTGACTCCTTTCAGTGCATTCCCTTGTGTGACGGATTCCTGAGGCTTTGTGGAGCAGGATGCCACTTTGTTTCATCCAAAGCCGCAGCTGCTCCTTGGGCAAATGAAACATTTCAATAGTGTTTGTTTTTGGATCTTTTCTGTGAGAAGAAATCTCAGGTAAAGAGAATGTTTTTTTGTGTATCCGTTCGCTGTCAAATCATTTTACTGGATGAAAAGTTTACTATATCTGATCACTCTGTAGTTGCCCTTCTACGGAAAAGACATGTCAATTCTAAGCCAATATGCTAATCTGCTCCTTTCGGAACGCCACCGTTTCTTGGTATCATAAACGAAATGACATCAACCTCACCGAGAAACCCCCGATCTATTTTGATTTTCGTGGACTTCTCGAACCACATGTAGCAGGGGAGGAACCTGCAAACAGGGAAGTGATCGAGATTCATTCCCGAGATGCGCACAAAATCCTTCCTGGAAAGCCTGGAGACAATCTTCGCTTCCGCAACATATTTGGCAAATGCAGTATTGCACCAAGCGCCATCGAGCGCTACGCTTCCCTCTGAAACATTTCAATTCTTTCTGGCTCCATTCAGGCAAACCCAGTATAATCTTAGAGTGCAGCTAGCCGACCATTTACGCCCGAAAACCTTGCTGCATTCACTTGGCATCCCCTAAAATGGTACTTGAAAAGGATTTTTAGGATGTTGAGGCGTCGATTTGGTGTCTGAGATCTCGGGAATGGTGGTCATGTTGGCTGCTACGGTAGCATTTGCTGACTCCTAGTTTCTCAAGCCACCTCCTCTGTCGAGAAGCGTTCTCTATATATCTGCTCACGATTCTCAGCACGTTCGTTTAAGCTTGCCCTGACTTGTGCACCTTTCGCTCGCTTTTCTTCTCTGCTATCGGCCACGGTGCCTTTACGTTCATTTCATTCCTACCAACCCCAGGATCAGTGATTGCTGGTTTACATTCTTTTGACTAAAGTTAAAGGCTTCCTTTTCAACTCGCCGAATTAGATTGCCTACTTCTGGCTCCCGAAAAGTCTCATCATGCACTCCAAGATTTCTCTCGCCGTAGTGGCAGCATCGCTTCTTACCCAGACATCCGCCTACATTCGATTCTCATGTGCAAATCATGTCGTTGAAGAGCGTGCAGATCCTATCGTCAATCCGGGGGCCGTATCTGCTCACGCCCATAAGATTGCGGGAGGAAACGGTTTTGGCTTTGAAATGACTTACGATCAGGCTCGAGCTTCCCAATGCTCGTCGTGCCCTATCACGGCAGACTTCTCCAACTACTGGACCCCTAAGCTGTACTACCAAGCTCAAAATGGCAGCTTCCAGAGCGTCCCTACTGTTGGTGACAATGCTCAAGATCTAAATGGCGGGATGACAGTCTACTATCAACAACGTGGTCCTGCAGCCAGCGATGGTACTTTGAAAGCATTCCCCGCTGGATTCCGCATGCTGGCGGGTGATACAACCAAGCGCAACTTTACTGGTGGATTCGATGCCCAGGCTATATCGTTTGCTTGCCTTGGCAGCAATCAACCAGAGACGAATGAGATTCCAAACTACAAATGTCCAGGTGGATTGCGTGCTCAAGTTTACTTTCCATCTTGCTGGGATGGAGTAAATCTAGACAGTGCAGATCATAAGAGTCACATGTCCTATCCTGCAAGCGGGGCGTACAATAATGGACCTTGCCCTGCGTCTCATCCTGTCCAGCTCGTCAGCTTGTTCTATGAGGTTCTGTATGACACTGCTCAATTCGAGTGGTATGGCAGTACTCATCCTTTCGTCTTCGCTAACGGTGACGCGACCGGCTATGGCTTCCATGGAGATTTCGTCAATGGTTGGGACATCGACACCTTGCAAGCTATTGTGGACACATGCACCGATGACTCCAAGTTCGGCAGTATCGACAAGTCTGCCTGCCCACCGATTGACCAATTCACTACTGACCAACAGAATGCCTGCAAGCTCCCTCCTCAGATCGATGAACAAGTTGCAGGTGCTCTTCCAGCACTTCCGGGCTGCAATCCTGTAACCCGGGGACCCGAACCAGCGCCTTTACACCCCACATGTGAAGGTTATACTGCCCCGACTATTGGCCAAGCAGCCACCTACTACACCGACCTTACCGTTTCGAAGGGCTGGGCATATATGGGCTGCGGAAGCGACGGCAGCACTCGCACTCTCGACGGCAAGCAGTCCGTTTACATGGCTGGCTTTGGCGACGATATGACCGTTGAAAAATGTGTCGACTGGTGCGCAGGCTATCAGTACGCTGGACTAGAATATGCGTCCCAATGCTTCTGCGGTAACTCCATTGCAGCTGATCGGTTGCCACAGGATGGTATTCTAGGTAACTGTCAGATGAAGTGCAACGGTGATAATGGAGAATATTGCGGCGGTCCGAACGCGCTCAGCTTGTACAAGAAGTGCACAGATGCTGCAAGCTGCCAGAATGCTCAGTTTGGCGTTTCCCATAACACCACTGCCAGCGCATAAATTAAGGCGAGCCTTATCACAGGTTGCGAGGCAATTTCTTTTCTTCAAATGTATATATTCATCAATTTTTGTGAGACTGCTCAGGAGCAGTGGGCCGTCGATACTTGTATGCCATTGTATTCACTAGACGAGAAGTTTAGCAATTCTGGAATCCAAGTGCAAAGTCGACGAAATAAAACAAATGGCAATCTGCGAAAAATGTAGATGAACATGTGCACAATTCGAATCCAACGTGCTATTTGTTACACATTAAAACGCCGAGAAGATCCTAATGCCAACAGATCCCAATATCTACTTTGTCATTCGCCGCTTGCAAGAATGCAATTGTTGTCCATATTTGGACGTGATCTCGACCAGCATCCCTATCCTGTCCATATTCGTGCCATTTGACTCACTGTCCTAACAATCTAAGAGAGTGTGGAGTTCGTCGCCCGAATCCGTTAACGCAGAAACTATTGTCAGGGGGCTGCGTTTATATGCTCTCTGCGCTTAGCAGGTCACATCCTGGCCAGTTCGCGAGTTCATCAACAGCGCGACGATAAGGCCGTACAAACCTGCTTTGATTAGTGCTTATGTTCTCCCCTCTGCCAACGTTCTGAGAGCTTACCCAGGACTTCAGCGAAAATGAGAATCAGGATCATGCCAACAAAGAGTCTTGGTTGCTGAGCAGAGCCACGCACACCGGCGTCGCCAACAATACCAATAGCGAAACCAGCAGCCAGACCTGCCAGACCAACAGCCAGACCTGCTCCCAGTTGAATGAAACCTGTGAACAGCGGTGTCTGTTGCTTGAGGTCGTTGGAAATCAAGACAGATACGACAAGACCGTAGATACCAATGATACCTGCCATAATGACAGGAATGATATCTAGTCAGCATTGTTAGCCCAAGAATCAGAATTCGTCTTCTCTGCACCCTTAAGAGGCGACGTACTCTTGACGATCAGATCAGGGCGGAGAACACCCATGGCCGCGATACCGACACCTGACTTAGCGGTACCGTAGGCGGCGCCAAAGCAAGTGAAGACAATGGCTGATGTGCAGCCCATCGCGCCGAAGAAAGGCTGTTCTTGTCAGTTCCTGCCGCAAAGGCGTACTACGTGGAACACCATTGACCAAAGACAAGAACACGGTGAGGCGAGCGTGCTAGGGGAAACTCACGGCATAAACAGGACTGCAGATAGAAATGTTAGCTTGACATCAGTGAAAAGCAAGCTCCTCGAGGGATGCGATAAGACCCGAAAGGATGCCTGGACAGGTGGCGGAACGTACCAAAGATCAGTAGCCATCGCGACGATTGTTCAGAGGGATTGACAAGCTAGTTAAGCTTCTTGTTCAAAGGCACAGAGATGGAGAAGACGAGTTGATGGCAGCGGGATGGTGGTTGGATCGTAATAACGTGGACCAGATAGAAGTTGAAGCTCTCAATGCAAGCTCCCAGTCTTGGCGGAGCATGGATCATGGCCCAAGCGCAAGTCACGTTACTTGGCTCAAGTTGCGTGTCATTTGTTCTTTACTGACCCATATGCTTTCGATTGCGAAATCTGATTAGAATTCCTCAAATTGATCTCGATTTCGGATCTATGATCTACCTGATTATCCACTTTTTCTTTCTAAAGCTGGAGTGTTTCAAATCGGGATAGGATTATGCCAGCTGAACATCTGCTCTGGATCCCATCTCTTCTTGAGCGCTCTCAGTCTCTCCAACTTTCTTGCCCCGTAGATGACTTCCAGTCCTTCGTCACCTTGCGCATAGTTCACGTACATCCTGTTCTCCCCGAATCCGTTTGTTTCCTGGAAGCGGTCCGTTACCTCCTTTCCCCATTTGTCCAACATTGGCCACAAGCTCGCATCCTCTGTTCCGCACATTATTATCATTTGACACATGACATCTCTATGCGGATATGCAGTCTCATCATCAGAAATCTCCTCAGTCTTTTTTGTTGCCCAATCTTCTACAAACATGAATGTGCCGCTGCGGGTGGCAGGATGCTCATTCCAAAGCCCCGAGAGTGTATCAAAATACCATCGAAATGTCTCCAGATCGAGGGTTTTCACATGGGCCGAGAAGACGTTCCTAGTATTTCCAGAAGTGCTTAATAACCCATCTATTCCCATAGCCCATTTGAAGTGCAGTTCGTTCCACGGCGTCATGTAAAAGTTCTTATAGAGGGGTCCAATGTCAAGGAGCTTTTGTGCATATTTGATCCCTTTCTCCTCTGGTCCAATATAAAGCAAACTTGCGATATGAACTGGGCTATCCGTTGCAGAGTCCCACATTGGGCCGGACGCGAGAGATAGTAGCGGATCTTGATCTAACTCCCAGTTTTTCAAAACCTTAATGATGTCCATGCTCTTTTCGAAAGGAAAGACAAAGTCGGCAACGAAGTTTTGGCCATCGTTGATCAGTTCGTAGATTCGATACGTTGCCGAAACTACAATGCCAAAGTTGAAACCTGCACCGCGGATGCCCCAGAAGAGCTCGACGTTCTCGGTCTTTGAAGCCGTCACTATTTCACCACCTGCAGTCAGCAACTTCACAGAGAGAAGACTGTCTATGAGAAGGCCGTAGACTCCTTGCCAGCGATTCAAACCACCCCCGAGAGTCACACCCACGACACTTGTAGAGGTGCAAGCTCCTACAGCTAAAATTGACGTAAGCTGAAAGTCCTCGAACCTGGTTTCGCTCACAAACGTACGCATTTGCTTTCCCGCTTTGTACAGTGGCTCTATAAGCTCTCTATGGAGCACAGCTCCTCCGATGGTCACCGTGTTTGCATCCTCGTCAACATTTACATCATTGAAGTTCCTGAGATCAATTTCAAGCACATCTTTCGCTTTGCCCAATATCCGACTATATCCATGACCTGAAGACGTGGCCATAAATGGAATGTTGTTTTCAGTTGCACATTTGACAATTGCTCGAAGATCGCTTAGGCTGGCTGGCCTGGCTGCCACGCTAAACGATGGAGCTTCAAACAACGTCCACCGAGGATGACCGACTCCCATTTTCTTGGACGACGAGGTTGAGAATTCGGTGGAAGATGAGACAAGAGGGGTCAGAAGGTCGATTATCTTTTGGCTGTCCATCATAAGCTCCTTCAGCTGGACTTTGATAGGGATGAATTCTTGATATCGGAAGCAAGTGCGGTTGCTCATAATGATATAACAATTATTCTAAGCTGTACAGTCCAGAGAAAAGCTAATTTTTTCATTCGCAATCCTAGCTAATTCGAAATAAGCTTTGCTGGCAATGTGTCCAGCATCTGCTAGTTCATCACGCTGGTAAGGGTGCTCCATTCTCGAATCAGCTTATGAGTATACAATGGTTGAAATCTGATCTAAGATATCGGAGACGTAGGATCCGAAAAGCGAGATATAATACCCCTATCGTATATATGATGAGCTAGGTTCTCTTGATTTCGGAAGGCGGTATAACGTAAGAATCAACATAGCCATGAGTAAGCATACTTCGGATTTATACGTCTCTCATTTTTCACCTTCGGAGAAATATGATCCGCCACAAAAATGATCCTTTTGACGCTGAACTTTGCTATAGAAACATGTAATATAATTTCTAATGAAAAGAGATACAATCTTGGCTATAATATAATCCAAACTTGGAAAGGTGCTTATCTTACGGACTTTCGATTAGGGTGCATGGACGTAAGCACGCAGAACCATGCTTCACTTTGGGTTAAGTGAAGTAATCAATGTATATAAATATATATAGGATCGGCCGTTTCAAGAACATCGGGTGCTGTTCCTACTCGGATTCATGTTAGGAAAAAAATCGTTTTAATCCATACTCTCGAACCAACCCACAGTAAGGGGAATTGTTCGCGAGAACGATGGATGCACTTGCCTCCTATTCTGTGTGGTTCGCACCAAAAAGTTTATGATGAAACTTCCCCTTCAAGCTGACTCTGGGCGTCGTTTGCTGTAAAATGGCCGAAAGTAGTGTGCTTTTCCGCGCATGCAAATCTGATTGCTTGACGTGGCCTTTGGATGCATAGCACCCTGCCTTTGTAAGAGTCCAGCAGATCCTTCAGAATCTTCTTGTACAAGCTAACGTTCGATGAAAATGATACCTGATCTTCGACCGCAACAGAGAGAATAAGTTTTCAATTTACAACCTGACGCGTCAAAGATTATTCATCAAAAGGGATCAGTTTGCGAAGACTGGTTTTTTTGGGCATTTGAAAAGGTTAGAAAAAATTAAAATAAAAAAAAAGAAATTTAAAACGAAGGCTTCTTTTTTAGAGGCCTATTTGTACAAGTAGTCACTGTGAACTTTACCCTTTTCCTGGTTTTGTTATCCGTCGCGTTTTGGCTTTGGCTTAACTTCGGATTTGGATGTGCTGAATGGCATAACAAATTCTGCACCGTTGACGTCAAGCTCCGGACTGGACGCTCCATTGGAGCAGCACAGAACCGCCACGCTTTCTGTTTTGTAGCACGGCTTCGTTAAATCTCCTTCTGGTCTAAGGCGGTCGGTTCCGTGATGCTCTTCCAGTGGACAGCTATCCAGGCAGGGCAGTTCCGCCTGTTGGAGCGAAGAGCACCGTTACCGTGGGGCGAACCGTCATACGTGCTGAGGACGTTCGCCGTCGGCTCCGCACCTTCATACGCGGCGATAGTGTACAAGCATGGACTCGGTCAGAAAACGGAATCCGTGGTCCTGAATGGCAGAAGCTTTAGCGTTGAAAAGGCCGCGCTCGACGCGCTGATGCAAGTAGAACGACGCGAGGATTATCAGCATCTCTGGATCGACTGTCTTTGCATACACCAGTCTGACGACCTGGAAAGAGCCCATCAGGAACAGATGATGGATCAAATATTCCGCGGTGCAGATGCCGTGCTGGCTTGCGTATCTGAAGACGCACCTGGAGCGAGTAAATTCCGGGAAGCTGCAAAAAGGGAGAACGAGAAGTCATGTTTGCAGCCGGACGATGGAGACAGAGCAAAGGCATTTAGAAATTTCTTGGGCCAGTTGGGCGTCTTGAGCAATGGAAAATCACTTTGGGAGTGCGATGACCTTCGCACTGAGCTCAACGTCTTCCTACACAATGGATCGGAACGCTACACATGGGCACAGGTTCGAAGAATCTTAACGAAGGATAGTTATCAAGAAACACAAAGCAACTCCGCGCCTCCAAGCGGGTCTGTGTTGTAATTGGTCTTGCACCTGAAAAAGACAAACGAACAGCATCACGTTTAGCTTGTGCGTGTACTCGACGAAGAATTAGAGCTACTTCAATTCAACTCTTTCCCTATTTTCTCGTACTAACTCGGGATCTAAACAACGCTGGAAAGAGACTTTCAATGGTAGCTTAAACTCTGCATGTCCTAACTCTTTCGGTTCTACTCATATCCGCATCTACATCGCGCATTTAGCTCCTCCCTCAAACTCAGTCTGCAGCTGAAAGTGGAGGGCTTATTCCGTCACAATGATCTGTATGCGTGATATCGGAAAATGAGAATGGCCGCACATCGGGTTGATAGATGCCATACACGCCACGCAAAGAGCGCTAATGTGACTCCGCTATACTCTGTAAGACAGGCCTGCGAAGGATGGCATCTATGATTTCTTAGATCAACATCTGAACGGAGCGCATCGAACCCTTGATTGCAGCTCCAGTCATGACCAGGTTTAAAACGTTACGTGGGCAAGGTCCCTTGATCTAAGAATATAAAAAAGGTCGGAGTCCGGGAGCCGAGAACTTGGTCCTTGGATTCAATTCCGCAAAAGTAAATCCCCGATCTCGCGCTTCTATGACAATGTGCAGCGAAGCTGCGGCGGAAATATTATCTCAGCGAGAGGAGTACTCGCCACCAGTGACTCCACAGTCCCTCCAGCATGATTATCCAATCATATGCTTGAACTTCTCAATCTGCTCAATCTTTGTTAGTGTATTTGCCCTGCCTTATTCAGGAAAGGAAAAACCACTCGCCTTTGTGCTTAGATACTTCTCTACCTCTTCGCTCTTGATGCCTTTCTGTCCTCCCGTCTGCCATGCCAATGGGATCATGGCAACTCTTTCCCTCACTCTAATCTCCCGATTCGGTCCTTCCACTGCTCTCACTTTGTCGGGGTTGTTAGTCAATAGCCGCACGTCCTTCAAACCCAAATCCACGAGCATGGCTGTTGCAAGACCATAGCTCCTTGCATCTGCCGGATGCCGCAGCAGCAGGTTCGCCTCATACGTGTCGTGGCCCAAGTCTTGCAGATTGTACGCCTTGAGTTTTTCGCCCAAACCTATTCCGCGCCCTTCTTGTCTCAGGTAAATGATGACACCGCCTGCGGGTTGATTTGATGGGAGTGACATGAGCCGCGCAGCTTCGTCGAGCTGCTCACCACAATCGCAACGCGCTGACCAGACTGTTTCGCCAGTGTAGCATTCAGAATGTATACGCACCAGAGGAATCTGATTCGAGGCGTTCGTGGTGGCGTCTTCTTGTGGTGGAGCCCTAGGTGGGACAACCACAGCGTCTTGTTTAATCTCATTCACTCGTCCTGGATGTAATCTACCTTCATACGCGCCTCTTATCAAGCGATCTCTCTGCGTCTCGCCAGGCCGCACTGCGTATAGACTCCGACTCCTGATCTGGTTACCAAAGACGATAGCCAAATGCTCCTTGTTGTCCATGTCGTTCTTGTACAAATGCAAATACATTTCCTGACCGCTCGTTGTGGGTATCCTTGCCCGGACCTCACATGTCACAGTTGGTAAACGCTGTACAAGTTTTGGGCCATCCGCTGGATCTTGTAATGAAGTATCTACAGGTACAGATTTGGGAGGGCGTTCGAGAGCTGGTGTGCCTGTGCCGGGAGTCGCCGGTGGAGTAAAGGCAGGGGATATTATGGACGCTGGTGGATCGCGTTGACGCTCCTGATCTGCAAGCTGAAAGTCTGATATTGCGCGTGGTCGTGGCGAAAGTGTTGGTGGGAATGCGGGAGAGGCATGAGCCGGCAATTGCTCACTGTGGTCTTCTGCTTGGGCCATAGTGAATTTGTTCTGGCTTTGCCGTAACTTAAGTTGGTTAACCAAAGACTGCGTTAAGTAGAGTTTCCTTCAGTCGCTATTCATTCACCACTCGGATCTACCGTATGGTAATTCTGGCTCTTGACTATAAGCCAATATGATTCTGTCGTATTCCGTGTGTTTCCAATTGTTCTGGTGGTGCTGAATGGTCCTCGGTTTATGTGAGCTCTGAAGCAATCCAAGATGCCGAAAACGCAATTAGATATCTAGATGTATATGTATGCTACAACGTATAAAAAAACAAACAGTCGGGTGCGGAATGGGTTTTCGTTGCGCGACAGACTAGATGACATGAGAGTTAGAAATCACACTGGAGAGAGAGGTGCCGTCATCGGAAGGGAGGGTCGCGGGAGCCGAAAGCGCGGAGTCCAACATCCGAGGCATGATTCTGGTCACGGGCTGCGAGGAAATGGAGGGCTGCGCTGCGCTTTGCAGCTGTCAACTTCTGTGACGTGTACTTTTATTGATAGAAACGAGTGGATTTTTGAAGGGAAAAAAGATCAGAGGAAATTGATTGTGCCTATGTGGTATCACAATGTACAAGAACCTCGAACTCCGTCGAATGCAAATATCCCATTCCGATGTTGCCTGCCAAAGCCCGTGACCAGAGCGATAATAATACATAAGAACAGAGCAGACCGCATTCAAGAGAGACTAGTCTTCTCGCTCGCTGACTCGGGGTATCCTCCCCCAGACTTCGTCTGCATTTCTCTTTCCCTTAGTCTCCGGTACCCACCATCCAATGAAGAGCCAGAAAAAGAGCGCAACGCTGGCGAATATGAAATAGATTTTGCCCTTCCCCAGGTATCCATTCACCACGGGGAAAAACTGTGCAACAATAAAAGTTGATATCCAATTGGCCCCAAGTGCCCACCCTTGAGTTGCGCCAACAGCTTCAGTATCGACAAGCTCGGCGGCAAGAATGAATGGAATGGGTCCTAGGCCGATTCCAAAAGAGCCGACGAAGCAGAGAACGGCTACGGCTGAGAGAATGGAGATTTCATGGAGTATTCCGATACCAAGCAAAAGGGAGGAAACGCCCATACCGGCTATGGAGGTGAGCAGGCAAGATTTACGCCCCAACTTGTCAATCAGCGGTGCACAGCCAAGGGTCACCACGATGTTAAGGAGCGATACGAAAAGATTGAGCAGCGCTGAATTAGACTGGAGAAGATCAGCCAGTAGGGTGACACCGTACATGATGATCGAGTTGATGCCTTTACCGTCTGTAAGTCAATGCTAAGCTGGATCATGAGCAGTGCGACTTACCAGTCAATTGCTGCGCAATCATAACAGCCACAACGCCGATAATGGCTTTCCGGTTGTTGGGGTCCGCGACAGCTTGCCACATGCTAAGGTTCTCCTTGCGTCCCTTAGCATCAACCGCTGGGCGAATGCCATGTTCGTTGTTGCTGCTTAGTAGCGTCTCCTCTTCGGCAGGTATATCGCTGTCATCATGCACACCCCACGTCGCATATTCCTCTTCAATGTCGAACTTGTCACCCCTAATTCTTAGAAGCATCTTCTTAGCCTTGCTTCCCTTGCCCTCTCCTGCGGTCCATTTAGGACTCTCAGCACTAAAAAGCAGACCGATACCTCCCAGAGCTCCAATAGCACCCCCGATAGCCAGGACCAGTCTCCACATCTGACCATAGCTGAGCAAGTAGCCAAGCAGTTGAGTGGTGAAGATGCCGAAGTTGACCATGACCTGAACCAAGCTGCCAAAAAAGCCCTTCTCGGCCGGTGGAGAGACCTCGGAGATGTAGATAGGTACCACAACAATGGACGCGCCAGCGCCAAGGCCTGAAACCAGACGCCCGAATGCCATGACACCTATGCTTGGGGCGAGACTTTCGAAGACAGGTCCAAGCACGAAGAAGAAGATTGTGGCCATCATTGTGCGCAGTCGTCCATACCTGTTCCCCGCTGGTCCCGCAGCCATTGCGCCCATGAAACCACCCAGAGTAAACATGCTTGACACAATGCCCACTTGCGTGTCATTCATTGGTATGCACTGCGGCAGCGTCGACTTGTCAAGCCCGGTGTCAAACAAGCTCTTCTTCTTGCATGTTATGACGTCTTGCGGTGTGTTCAGTTCTGCGAGGTGATAGCCGAAGAGCATAGGCCCTATCGTAGCGACTAAAACGATGTAGAGGAAGTACGGGGTGAGGTCCTTGAACCACGTCCGTGGGTCCATGGTGGGCTGTTGCCGATACTGACGTTCAGCAGACTCGATAAATTGGACCTCTGTGTCATCCTTTCTTAGTGTTCCGTATGTCTTGAGCGCACTCATCTTGAATGGCAAGGGGAAGAATGGCACGCTCTATACAGCCAAGGGGCAAGGGAGCTTGAACTGGCGCGCTGCCGCTATTACAGGATAAAGAAAACGCTGCAAAGATGGCATGGCTACTGACCTTGTTATACAAGATAAGGTTGCTGTCGATCGATACTGCTTCGATCAGCCTCGCGTTGGCAGCCTTGCCTCTCGATCGCGATGACAGCATAAACGGGGGTGACAAAGTCCTGTATCGCAATCACCACAGCAACGACAACGTCATACCAAAATTAGGAAGAGCAGCAGATACGCGACGCGGTAGGACCCGCAGAGTTGCACAGGCGAGTTCCGAGCAGTTGCGATTGTAGACTTGTCGGAAGCGGCCGATGCACAGTTTGGAAGATGGACGTTAAGCACAGTTGCGAGAGCCAAGGTCAAGCCAGAAGATCAAATTAGCGTTATCTCATTGGGCTGCGGGAGATCTGCACGCTAACTTGACTAGGTTAGAGGACTGGACATGCTCTGTGTTTTCATCACTGTGCGTTGCCTTCGAGCTAGCGAGTGCATATATTACTCGATGGAATCGAGAAAGAAGTTCAAGCACCGGCGAACTTGCTCCTCGCTCGCTCACACATGAAGCACATGGCGACCAAGGCGCCTCGAAGCAAGATCTTATCGCGATTAGAAAGCTGTGCTCAAATCGAAGCCGAAGATGGACGCTTAGGTTTGCATTTTTCCCTAGATATCAATTGCTAGTAAACGCATTTCTTGTCCCACTTTCAAGTCTGCCACAATTGGCGTTGTGCTGGTAGCTTATTTGTGCGAGAAAAGCCTGCATCTTGCGTGTGTGTTCGTCGGACTGGTTGCAGTCGCATACCCCACGTCTATCAAATCACGAAACGTAGTTGCATTGAATTTGAATCGAGGGATTCTTAACATATGCAAGTCATCCAAGTGGAACTAAAGTCGACCTCTCTCTCGTTTCTGTCTTTTCACCATCGGTTTCTCGACCACTCATATTTGGAAGCCAGCCGAGTCGTTGGATTTGAAATGGTTTGAACCTTTCATGCTGACTGTAGAGCCGAACCAAGATCTGCCGGACAAAATCGCAATGCGTATTTTGGTTCAAAACGCCATAATGCGCACTTTATACTAAGTGATCTCAATTCCTGCCTCGAAAGTTTGGTCAATTACTCCACAACAAAGGCTGCTGAATCTTGGATATCCGAGCGTATTACAAAAGTTTCACAGTCTATTCATTGCAGCGATGAGTGTTTAACTGATGTTAAAGAAGCGTTTTATGTCTGAGTGATATTTTTCAAATGAGACAGCAGGTGGGCTCTACAGCCTGTTGTTGCCCAGTATGCACTATGCGTAATAGAGCTATTCACACGAGTTGGCATCTTCAATTTATTCTTACAGCCTTCACCTAGTTGTTCTTTCTAACCAAATGGCCATTCTCAAACTCAGAATCAGAACCTACTTAAGGAGGAAATCATTCAAGGCGAGGCTTCTGGTATTGACTTAAATGCGTGGACTTTGTGCTTGTGAACAGCAAGTCCCATGAAGATAATTTCTAAGTCAAATTCTCTGCCTTATATCGCAAATCAATTATATGATCCACAAGTATGATCATCAAGGTCAAATATCCGCGCACAGTGCAGACGATCTTGCGCAACGACGAGGATGGCGAGTTGCTCGATCCCAGTCTCCGAGCGTCCATAGGCTGCTTCAACTTTACACAAAACAACGCCAAGACTCTTATTATCTGCCTGAACATAGACAGCGAGCATGGATGCTGAATGCTTTATGAGCTCAATCCGAAAGCCTGTCACGATAAAGATGATCTTGTACCTAGTAACTGGAAGACTGCACTGTTTCCATGAGGCACTTCGACAGAGAACCATTACTCTCGACCGTAGGGTACACGCTGTTGCCTCGATACCTGATGTTTTAGCGCCATTAATCAAAAGCACGACGTTTTCTCTCTGGATCCACGTGTCTTGAGTATTTTCCACAAATCATGGATGCCCTTGATCGTCCGCCCTGAAGCTTAGCTTCCCGTATCGTTAGTCGTAAAAGTGACCGGACGAAAGGCTTCGATATCGAGATTTTTGCGTCAGCCGAGGTATTGATTATGAGACAACAAACCGGGAGGCGTTGATCTCACCCTGTGGTAGAATTATTTTTGACTTCGCTGGCATTTGGGATAACTGACCGGATACAAGGCGAGTTAGAGCCTCGTCGCATCGAGGCCAAAATCATGGTCGGAAATTGGGCTGAAAGCAAAGAGGCCGCGAGAAACGGTCTGAAAGGGCGGCAAATGCGAATTCGGGACCACGTGGGCGTTGATGGAAGTGGTTCTTTGAGAGGCATGAGCATATTCATTCAAACAGAATAGATCTGTAGCTCTTTAGAGCACGCTTTTACGAACATGAAATCCAGTGTGGACGTCACTGTTTGCCATTCTTGGCGAAGTGAAAATTGGTTTAGAACTCAAACTTCTCGCATTAAGTTAGCTTGTCAGTTTCACAGATTCGACGGAAAAAGATCCTCCAAGATACATAGTCTGCTATAGAGATTGTCGTTTTGATCAATATCCGTTTTCCGATGCGGCTGATTGAAAGAGGCCGCAGACTGCGATCTACGTTGGTGAGGCAACCAAACTTAGCTAAACAATCTGGATTCAAATACCAGTTCAAGCATTCACCGAGGGCTAAAAATAGATATGCGAGTTAGTCTTTTGACTATGTTCGCAGTCATGCACAAATGAATCAGCCTTGTGGTGAACTTTCTATAAAAAAGAAGAAGTGCATCTTCTTGCCGAGTTCATCCTCAACATTCCGATTTTCTCTGCATCAAGAACGAGTCCGCTGCTTTATTCGTGTTGATAGAAGTTTATTCAACCTTTTGGGATATTGTCGCAAAGGAAAAAAAAACCCCGGAGCGGGCGTGCATCCTCACGCCATAAATATTCCCCTAGCAGAAATGACAACCCTCACAATAACCTCTCAGGTAACGGCGGGCACAAGTCCTCTTCCCACGGCAGAGGTAAAAGTTTCTTTCGAATGGATTATACATGCTTTGGCGTCGATGGACGCAGTAAGTGCACAACCCTCGTCAAGACAGCAAAGTCAACCCATTGAAGTCACGGCTGGTATCGCTTCTCTCAAGCAAGGAGTTATATCTCAGGACCGCCGTGAATCTTCCGTGAATCCAAAGCCACTTGGAGGCGATTTGAATCCCAGACAAATGAGAAGAACAGTTGTCATTCGAGCTTGTCAGCGCGACACGAGTCAAAAGTATTTCTTAGCCCGGCTCCATTGCAAGCGCAATCTCGAGCAGATTGGTGGCGAATGTCCACCTCGCGCCAAGCGTCCATGTACGAAGGCTACGGTCCTTTCTTGTGCGGATGCTACAGAGTCCGAAGCCATAACTTCTGCGGCCGAGGAGGCACCCACCAAGTGCAGGCTGCTACGTCTGCCTGCCGAGATTCGAAACATGATATGGCGCTTCGCAGTCGTCTCGCCCGAGCAGCTCAACATCGTAGGCGACAGTCCACAGCAGCCTGCTCTGGCGCGGACGTGCCGCCAGATTCGGAATGAGTGCCTTCGGTTCTTTTACCGGGAGAACAGCTTCGCCTGCACCATCTACAACTACGATCCGGTCAACTTCAAGCGCTACCGCAAGGTTGGAGACAAGTACGGCCTCAGCACCGTCCTACTCACGCATCGCCACGACCCAAACGCCTCGCGCGAGTTCTTGCGTAGCAACCTCCTGTCCTGGCTTGAAGGCACCGTCAGAGGCGACACCGCGCCGCTGGGCTACAGCGCCGGTCACTCCGAAGAGTCTTTTACCTGGGACAAGCTCAGCCACCGCATAGTCAAGGTTTTCAACATCGCAAGGAACCTCAGGGCCGCGAACGTTGATCTAGCCATCTCTAAGGACATCTTGAGCAATGCCTTGGACGCCGCAGGCATTTGTGGAGAGAAGCGTTAGGGAGAGGTGACCGCCGTGGACGGAGGAGCAGCGTTAGGTATTCGAAAGACGCGAACTACACGAAAAATGCGGAGACGGGCTGGAATTCTATGAACCTATCGAATAAAGACTGATGTGAACAATCTGCTTCTCTTTTGTCTGAGCTGAAGACGCTTCCAGCTTTTGTGGAGGTCCCCAAGCCCGGCTTTTCTATTGATCGAGACTTTTTTCATAATTACGGTCAATACAAAAGACCTTTCAGACACGAAGAAGGCTGGGTCAACGCGAAGCTCCACTGAACGATTCGCCATGGCCCGGATTTGTCGTCTATTTCAATCTCAGAAGCTACTTGGCATTGGGATAGGCAACCTTTTGATACGATGTAAGCCACAAAATGACGTGATTTTACCTCAGAGAACTTCAAGAAAGACTGTGTTATGCAAGCGTGCGTTAAGTTATAGTGACTAGGTGTTGGATAAGGTATCTTCTGGATCCAAGAAAAATGAAAGAATTTTTTCTAGAAAAAAAGGAGAAAAAAAATTCATGATTCTACTTTTACTAGAAGTCAACGTGAGATCAAATTGCACATTAGTTTGAAGATAAGATCAACATAGAATTTTCGTCTCATGTCGATTTCCTCACGAACCAAAGTAGAGTTTTGATCTCGCATTGACTTCTACTCAATGTAGAATATTGGCTGCGCAAGCACATCTTCCGCTCCGCCATCCTCGTTCGCATTCGTTACACACGTACCCACCAACTGGAACCTGCCATGCTCGCTTGGCCGAAGGATAAAGACAGGCCCGGATCTCTGAAACTTGACGAGCACGTCTCTATTCTTTACCGTCTTTAAAGTCAAGCCTACATGGCCGTGACGAGTGGTGAACATGACCTTGTCCATCTCCAAACTCTTCCCGGGGAACTCCATTTCCCGCGGCATGCCGCACAAGTGACGCATTCCAATGCTCATCGACTCCAAATTCTCAATGGTCTCGTCGCCTAGCGACGTTGTGACGTTGCAAAGAGGATCTCGACGCTCATTCGTCGGCGTGGACGGCCTCGAAATTCGAGTCTGAGCTATCGATTTGAATCGCTGCAATCGCTCGCGAAGATAACCAAACGAGTCCGCCCCTCTTGTGAAAAGGCTGTCGGCGGCACGTCGGCGCCCGCCCACACCAGTTTTTAAACTCACCTCACGTTTCGGGTTACGGCTCCTTGGTATCAAGTCCTTGACGGTGTCGACCTCGTATGCCCTGATCTTGAGTATATTCCCATCGAGGAAGGCAAGAGGCGAGTGGTCTTGGCTGTCCCAGGCCTGTAGTAACTGATCCTTACCGGGGATACTCGAGTTTCGCGAAACCGAAAAGTCAGGAACCCAAGACGGCAACAATTTAGAATAGTGACCCAGGTCGCCACAGGCTGTCAGTATCCCGAGATAACCTTCCATCAACAACGCCTTCGTCGTCTGAATGTAAACATCTTGAACCGATGCTGTATAGTCTGGCGTAAGCTTGATGTCACTCGTGAGGCCGAGCAGGCCGTACACTTTGTCTCGTGGATCGTTACATTCAAAGCCTCGCGCGTTCACCAGGAGATGGCAGAGCTTGCTTTCGTACTTTGAATCGTTTCGATGCATGTACAAGCTTTTTCCATAGTCGGCATAATGATAGTCTCTTCCCCATCCGATATGCGGCGCAAGTTGTTGCAACGTCTCCCAGGATAAATTCTCATCGCCCAAACGAATGGTCAATTTCCGGGCAACTAGTATCTCTTGGATTGTCCAAACTCTCTTCCAATATGGCCGCTCAAACAATTCCATGACCGTCCACCAAGCCATGAATAGGTCAGTGCCGAAGGATAGGGCCGCCGATTGACTCCAGTGCCCGTCAACAGCCTGTCGTAAGCTGACCATTGCTTTCTTTTGGGACGAAGTTCCAGGCCCGAGCCATACTATTACCTCTGAAGCTTTTTCGTATATGTCTCTCATCATGCTTACTTGATGGCTTTTCTCTTTCACGTTGCTTTGGTCGATGCATAGTGCGTCAATCCACACCCGGTCTATCGGGGACGTTTGACTTTGTTTGTAAGAGACCAGGAGATCGTATAGGTTCCTCCTAACAAGAAACGGGCTGCCATTCACATGTATGAGACTAGAATTATGTGAGGTGCCCCAAGTATATGACAGCGCTTTGTACCTGAGCTCATCGTCGAGACTGAAAGTTTCAAGTTCGCATGATATGGAATCTCCGGAATATGGCCGGAGCGAGATCAGCCGAAACTCTCGCTTGTGCATGGCAAGCAGGGGATATCTAAAGTCTGCAGCGGACGTATTCTCGTCCGCAGCACTCAGTGATTTGAAGGGTTTGACAAAAGCACAACATGGGCCGGGCGTGAAAACAGTGACGACCTCTTCGATACTTGGCCTTCGCAAAGGGTCGGCTTCTATTGTACGTCGAAGAACTTCGAACTGCGAGACACTGAGATGGCTGGACGACAAAGCTTCCGTCTGGAGCCATGCTGAAAGCTCGGCAATGTGCTCACTGAAGAAGAAAGACTTCTGGTTCAAACAGGGCACATTGTCATCTCGCCTGGTCGGATCTACTCCAAAGTGATAAAGGAGCTCCAATCCAATGCAGCCAAGCGACCAAATATCTGATGCCTTCGAGGCCGCTAACTTCGATTGAATTTCCGGGGCTACATATTTCGGTGTCCACGCCGAAGGCTTGGGCTGAGGTCCATGAGAAGATGCGCCGAAATCACCGATGATCCAAGATTCAGAACTTGTGATGAGGACGTTGTCAGGCTTGAGATCTAGGTGGCAGAAGTCTGCATCGTGCAGCGCCTTAACTCCTTGAGCAAGGCATCCAAACTTCAGGGTCCAGGTCGTCTCTTGCGAGGCTGATGGATCTGCCTGCAACAGGGTGGCCAGCGTGGTGTCAGCTACAGGTGACAAAAGTATAGAGCATGTCTTGTCTTGGAAAGCCATTCCTTCCAGTCGTGAGACATGGAGGTGTTGAACGTTTAGCAACAACTTCACTTCACTCCGAACCTTTGATATTTCGTGTTGGCCAAGTTTCTGTTGCTTGAGGGCAAAGTATGGGCCCTGACTCGACAGACGTATCTTGTCAACGACAGAGGTAGCGCCGTAGCCCAACGGTGCATGAGTCTCGACACCAGACCAGTCGCATAGTTCGAATCTCACCTCTTCGTTTCGATCGGAGTCGTCGTGCTCCTCAGACGTGTCTTCTGGAGGTTCAACTCTTCTGAGCATAGCAGGCTCAACGGTGAATCCGTTGAATTGAGTGGCAATAGCGGTTAAGATCTGCAGTAAAGACGACCCCGTCACAAAGAATCCCAAGGAATTTCTATGAGCGCGTCTTCTACGCAAGAGGTGCTTAAAGTCCTTGGATAGTCTCAGATGATTTGACCGGTGTCTGCAAGAGTCGTCCGATTCTGATTGTCGCAGCGTTTCATCTGAGCCGCGATCATTATAAGGTCGATGATTATGCTGGCGGCGTCTTTTCTTGTCTTGGTGAAGGTCAGGATCACGACGGCGACCACCAGGGTCAATATCCTCACTTTGCGGCCCCTGATCGTGCGCATCATCCTCGTTCTTGTTGTTATCATCACCCTCGCCTGCTTCGCCACCACCATCGTTGTTTCTATCATCGGCTCCCTGATCTCCATCTCCACCATTCTCGTCATTATCATCGTCGTCGCCACCATTGCTACCGGAGTTATGCTCCAGAGGCCCGTGCCAAGGATCTTGGTAACTTGCCATCGACTCACCACGATCAAAGTGCATCTTGGCGACATGTTCCAGCTTCTCTTCCAGTGTTGAGAATTGGCACCCACAAAATCCGCACTGAGGGTTGAAATTGCCCTGAACGTCAACACAGCAACCGTGGAATGACTTGGCGCTTGGGGTTCCCTTGTGCTTTTGAACGTGCTCGTCGAATTTGTCGCGCCTCACAAAAAGTCTTCCCCCCTTTTGGTTCCGGATCACGTTGATCGGTTTGTCCGAGCAAGGGATGATCTTAGGGTGGTTCTCGGCCACGTGCTTATCGCTGGGGTTCTCAAGACCGCACACAGTGCAGATCCGGTTGCCCGCGTCATCTTTGAGCTCTGCTGGGATGTTGCACAGCCAGCCATGCTGAGGAGTACTTGACAGGTGATGTCTCTTAAATCCGTGAAGATCGGCGGCCGCAAAGGCTTCCCCGCAAAGATTTAAGCATGAATACGGCTTCTCTGGATCTCTTGGTTTCGCTTTGTTCGCCATCTTTTGCTCCTCGGTGCATTTTCTCGCACAGAATAACGGGTTCTTGGCAAGGGCGGCCGCGGCAGTTTGGTACAAAGGAACGGGGACCATCGAGTGGGCTGTTTCTTTCGAGGAACTTTCGGTAGTCCCCACATCCTGACGCTTAGTTTTGGGAATGATATCGACCTGCGTCGTGAAGCTTGGCCTAGCTCTTTTGCGACGACGTGGCGGCGGCCTTGCAGGTTGAGGCAGAGCAGCCTCGTGTGACTCCCGTTTCCCATCCGACAGGCAACGCTTGACCTCGTCATCCTTGCAACCCGCGAGGATAGCAATGCCATGGATCTGCCTGGGCGTGAACGAATCCATGCTGCACAATTGAGTCAAGGCGTCTGTGCCGATTGTTGCAAGTTTAACATCACTCAGTGGGATCTCGGGGGTATTTGCAAGCATGCACATGCCAAAGAAGCAATCCGTGGTGACGGATGTTGATCTGCACATGGCATTTGTGATGACTGTCACCACCTTGCGACACAGCGGTAGCCAACGATGATTGGCAGAGAGAGTCTCAGACATCAGTTGCGCCTGTTGAGAACTCGAATCAAGCACATTGTCTTGACTGACATCACGTGATTCAAACCAAGCTGTGGGAGTTGCGCTCACGTTTTGAAGATGCGACAGGTCTCCACCTTGCGGCATGGAGGCATCTCGAGTCTGAAAGGGGGACTGGGTTGTCCAAGCAGGAAGGTCAGAAATGTGCGAATCGACATGGTTCGTTAGACTACCGCTGGTGTCACAGTCGAACTGATCCGTCACCGCACTTTGCCAGGTATCCTGCGACAACATTAGACGATTCACAGACAATACGGTGTCCGCAATCCCACGACGTACTTGAGTGTAATTTACGGCGGTGCTCTGAGTCATCGAGCTGTTACTATAGGGCACGGTGTCCTATTGAAAATGAGCAGGCACGTCAAGAATCTATAGAGGAGTCTTACGGTGTCCACAAATGAGCCAGTAAGGTGATTGGTCTGCCATGTCCAGTCATTCCAATTCGCAAAGCACGGCGCAGACATTTCCAAGCTTGAATCTTGTCCGGGATTATAGTGTGGTATTTGTACATTGCCTGGACCGACCGAGTTCTGCGAAGACATTGCAGACGCGCCGCGCGGAAAGGGTTCGCGACGATGTGCGCTCTTCATCGCTGAATCCGCACGGTAGTTCGAGCGCTGCATTTCCATGGCCGCAGCTGCCTGGGCTACTCAGCGCTCTAAATAAACAGAAGCGGTGCAAAATATGTGTCCGTCGGCTCAATTCCAAGTTGATGTTGGATGGAGAGAGGGCAACAAAGAATGGAGAAGCAGCAGGAGGGGAGGGGCGGAAAGAGTGTAGGAGCCGTGGCGTAGCCACGACTTTCGCACTGCCTACACAGATTTACCGGAGGCCATACAAGGCAGACCCGTAAACTACGTTGCGGATACGGGTGGTTCTTAGGATCTTACGCATGGCCCACACATGCAGCGATCACGCTGCTGTCAAACGGCTTCATGCATCGGGGCGGCGCCCTGATGCAAGAGAGCCACCCCAGTTGACATTGGTCACACACATGCCCAAGCAACATAGCATCGTGGGTCCACGCGTGGGTCGGCGGTGTGAGGTCTCAATCGAGTGCAGATGGGCTGACTTAACATCTTACTGGCAGCGAGAGCGAGGCCGGCGATGCAGAGTGCGGCCTCCCACGCACGCCAAGCACGGCTGAGGCCTCTTGCTTTCGCCACTAGCGCGCTCCACTCCTGAAAAGCAAACCAGGTCGACGTTGAACCACCGGGAAGCACATTCTTTGCGCCCACATACCCACGCCGTACACCCTGTACGAGTACTCCACCACCCCCGCGACCATGGCCGAGGACGATGCACCGGCCAATGAGCCGCTCGATCTGGTGCGTCTGTGTCTGGACGAGATTGTCGTCGTCAAGCTGCGCGGCGACCGCGAGCTGCAGGGCAGACTGCACGTACGTGTTCACTTAATCACAACCTCCCATTCCTTGCCCTTTCACCGTCTTGAGCTGCATGCCCTTGGGTTGGACAATTTGCTGGCATGCAGGATGGAATCGGTGGCAGCCTATGCCTGACGTCAAGAATGCGTCTGCTGACACTCTGGCCCTCCCCGCGGCCCTTTCCAGGCATACGACTCACACTGCAACCTTGTGCTCGGCGACGTGACGGAGACAATATACGCACAAGAAGATGAGGAGGAGGAGGCTGCGCTGAAGGTGCGAAAGAAATTACGTCTCAACTAGATCTTACCTTCCCTTAACCATCCTTCCCCCGCCCAGCCGCTGCTCGCTGGATAGAAGCTCGCAGACGCAGACGCGGGCCTCGATGTAGACGCACACCCAGACAATGACGCAAATCTCATACCGAAATGATTCAAACATAAGAAAAGGAAAAGAAGGTCACTAACGCAACAACGCGAACAGCCAACCGTAAAGCAAAGCGAGATGCTCTTCGTCCGCGGCGACTCCGTCGTGCTGATCTCCCCCCGACAGGCATAAGCCCTCTAACTCAAACTCCCATTCCTGCAGCACCTGCAAGGAGGGCGGGGAGAGATCTTTTTTTCCTTCGTCCACGAAGCATGACGGCTGTGGGAGGGTGGGAAGGAAGGGATGGCTTTTGAGTGGCGAAGGGCACAACGTATGGGTGGATCTGGCCGTTGAGCGATGCAGATCGGAAGTGTCGCGTCTGGTTTGAGAGTGTGACGAGCGCGTACATACTGCTAGGTGACGAGCTTGCATCCCGGAACAAGTACGACTGAACAGGCAGTACCCTCATGAAACAGAACTGGGTCCTCTTTTGGTTCGGTGGTACGCGTGCAAAGGATGTAGCTTGTGATGGGAGAGAGAAAACGACAACATGAGTAGCCATCGACGATCGACGTCCAAAATAAGAAATAAAATCCTAGGCAGATTGTAGTCGAAAGATTTCCAAATCACGTGTGGCATGAAGAACGAGCATGAAAAAAAAGTAAGATGTTTTGGCGAGGGCGAGGTTCAGAACAAAAGCTACCATTTTGGCCGTGATTACAGACTTGCTCCCACAATAGCACGGGCAGATACAGACCGCAGTATCGAGACACAGCAAGCCCGCCCCTTCAATTACTCCATCCGTCCATCAATTCAAACACAACCTCTTTCATTCTATCGCCTGATCTTCTTTCTCACCCATCGCCTCTCCTGCAAAGTTTGCTGCTTCCACAAAGTCGAGTTGAAGCATCAATGATGATCGAAGGATGGGAAAAAAAAAGTAATGTTTCCCCATCTTTTGAAAACAAAAAATATATATGTATATCAATATTCCGTTCTTTTTTGGACTTCATATAAAGAAGGAGACAAGGACATTTAAAGCTGCGGTTCTAACTCGATACCTGCCTCCGTGCACCCGTCTGGAGCAAACACTTCCATGGGGTATAAGTCCGTCTATAAGGGGGCCTTCGAAGAGAAAGGGGGAAGAAAATGAAAGAAAAAGATATGTCGATGAGGAGGAAGGCTCGATAGGATGGAAACATCTGTTTTTATGCCCACCCCAGCCTTCCTGCTCATGAAGATATTAGGTCGACCTGGACGTAGCAGCAGTGCCAGGTCTGTTTCCAGTTGTAACATATGTAGTGTGTAGCAAACTTGTTTTCTTTCTTTGTTTCGTAACCTTCGTGTCGGGTCGTGAAAGCAGTAGTTGCCAGTGAAGAAAGAAGCAGAAAAGGGCGGGCATCGCAAAGTTGCCTGCCGAAGATGTTTCCCACGCGTCGGTGTCTAAGGACAGTGGCTGTAACAAAGCACGCCTAAACGCCGATGCTCTTGTTCCAGATGAAAGTCAGTTATGATATTTCGCAGCTCCGATCGTGCCATACGCCAGCTAAAAATCGAAAGAGGCAATGGATGACCTGCAAGAGAACAAAGACGCCCGCTCCGAAAATGCGCGCCGAAACGCAAAGAAAAGAAGAACAACATAGAAAATAGATATGAATAAATCGCGGTCGTTCGGACGACGGATGAGTCAGAAGCTTGAGAGTCTGGAGTTGTGATCAGGCAGGGCTAAAGAAGATGGCCGGGCTTAGAAACGTTTCCACAAGGCGTTCTGCCAATTGCTCGTAATTGTGCCGGCGGACTCTCTACCAGCGTTTTTCGGCGGAAGTTTGAAAGACGGGCTGGTTAACTTCTCCTCGGCAGTAACGGAGCAGCGCTTGTACTTCTTCTCGCGGTACTTTTCGAAGACGGCCTGGTGGTGCTTGCGCGGCTGCTGGCAGCACTCGACCAGCTTAGCAAGCAGGTCGTGCAGTTGCCAGTACGTGTACTGCGAGTAGTACGTGTGCGCCAAAGTCTTTTGCGTTGCTTCGTCAGCCCTCTTCACTTACTACTGGCTACTTGCTCACTCGGTACTACGAATTGAATTGGCTCTCAGGGAGAGTATGGGGAGTGGGAGGAACGGGGATAAGACATTCAACTTACCCAATCGCCTTTGTCTAGCACAAGGCGAGACAAGCAGTGCGCGCCCGCCGACGCAAACGAAGGCGGGCACGCGACAAACCTTTCATCCATAATCATGACCTCAAGGAAGTACTTTGCCATGGTGCGTGTGTCAAGGTCATACTCATCCGCCTTGCTGATGCGGCGTAGAAAGCTCATCGGACCCGGCCAGCCAAGCTCAAATTGCAGCATGGAGAGCATGAAACGCTCAGCTTTGAGGATCTCGTCGACGGTGTACGCGTTGTCGACCATGTACACAATTTCCTGCACGGATGGGCAGTTGATTTCCTCGTACTTGGCGGCCACGAACAGAGCAGTCGCGCCGACAAGCTGCAGTTTACCCAGAGAAACAACCTTACAGCTTAGGAAACGGTCAATGTAGTTTACCGCCAAGAATAGCGTCTCTGGCAAAAGACCAAAGCGAGCATGCACCTGGACCATCCAATCCATCAACACGGAGCGCATCGACCACTGAATCTCATTCTGGTTGTCCATGTAGTGTTCGTTTGGGCGCATTTTGCTCTGTTCGACAAGGGTCAGCCAGCGTTTCGTTATTGTATTGAAACGACGGGGATATGGAGGGGTTTTTTTTTTAACACGTGGCATACCTCCAGCTTGCGCATGTACTCAAAGATATCGTCGCCATACTCAGCCACCATGGACGTGTCCCATGCCTCATCCTCAATGTCATCCTCGGTTCGTGTGGCCAGCACGTAGTCTCGTGCTGCCTCGAGCTCCTTTAGCACCCTTTGCGTCACGCGTGGCTCGATAATGGTAGTGAGACCACCGGTAGTGTTGTCACCACGCGAGCGTATTGAACGCGCGGTGGTGTATCCTTCCGCATCGTAGTATTCCTCCTCGTCGTCCTCTTCCTCGTCGAGGTACTCGGGATAGTCTGAGTGGGCTGACAAGGGGAGCTTCGAACTATCAAGGACCGAGTCGACGGGTGGCAGCTGCGTCTCCAGGGCAAGCTGATATACCTCCTGGTCGCTCGTTCGCGAGGCGGGCTCCACCTGGGGTATGGTGTCTTGTGATGACGACCTTGAGGGCAGCACCGGCATTGGCAGTGACTTCTCGGGCTCAGGCCGATCCACTTCATTGTCATGGGAAGGCGCGATGTGCTCCTCGGCGCGTGCAAACGTCTGCTCTATCGACTCAATCAATTCGCGTGAAAAGTCCTTGACCTCCTGCTCGAAGTTGACGCGTTCATCTCGCGCTTGCTCGATAGCAGGGAGCAGTGCCTGCACGGTCGGGACGACAGGCTCAGGAATGGCAGGCAGCTTCTTGTCCCTGGACGCGTCCAGGACCTGATGCACAAGAGCGTTCGACGTAACCAGAGGCTTCACAGGCTCCTTCAGCAACGCACCCTGGTTTTCCTGCTCAGCAGCTGGCTGTGCCTCTCGGAAGATGGTGGTGCGCTTGCGGTTGAGGTTCTTCAGCAATTGGTCTGGGTCGCTGCTCCTGTGCTCGATAGGCTCGAAGGCACTCTTCTGCACACCCGGCGCAACGACATTTTCGTCGTTCCCGGCATGGTTGGCTTGGGGAGCAGACACCTGTCGTGACTGTGCAGCGTTGAGTGGTCGCTGAGCCGGCCGCAGGAGGGCTGGCTGCTTGTTGGCATGAGGAACGACATTGGCATCCGGGACCTCCTTAAGCGGCTGCAGAGTCGAGAAAGTCTTGCCCATTGGCGCAGCATGACCATCTTTGACAATCGACATGTCGTCCTTGACGGTGATCGAGCGGGAGCCAAGTCGCGTGTTGCTCACGTCGGCAAACGCGCTGCGTTGTCTGGCATTGGACAAAGTCGAGTTTGAATTTGTGTTTACATTCAGCCCGAAGCTGTTTGTGTTGGTAGTCGCACCGCCGAGCACGCTGGCGTTCGTCTTGACGGGGTTCTTGAGCAGCGAGGAAAGCGCGGGAGTCGACTTTGTCCGGTTGTGGTACAGTGTTTTCGAAGTGACCATGCTGGTTGGAAGTGCGTTCTCGTCACGCAAGCGCGGTGCAGCGCGAAGTCTCTGAGGCTGGTCGCAAACATGTCAGTGACGAAATATGCCGGGGAGCGATAGGGAGCGCTGCTTGTGAGTTCAAAGGGCAGAGGGACACAATAGCAAGATGATTGAGTGTTGATCTGTACAGATGAAGGGGCCGTCCACGGACGACGGTAGACGAAGATGGACGAGATCGTGTCAGACTGTGCAGATGTTGTGGAATGATGCGACTCACCTTTGCGTCCATTGCGATAGGGAGCAGGCTGACGGCGGATGATACGGCCTGAAGGTCTTCGCAATCAAAGCGATGCAGGACGCAAGAAAAGAAAGGGGATTCCAAGCGCGTCGCTCACAGCCACATGCACGACGAAGGCCTGTGATTGAGATTGAAAAGTCGGTGCACGGTGAAGAAGCGGAGGAAGAAGCAGAGCAGCTCGGTGCCAGCAGAAACAAAGAAAAGCCGAGCGGGAAAGCAGAGTGAGGAGCGACAGCAGAGCCCGAAGTGCGGCGGTCAGACACAGAAGAATCGCCCGCAAGCACACGACGGTGACGACGGAAGACGGTGACGAAAGAGCAATTGAGAGCTCCACGAGTGTGTCGAGGCCGTCCGGACGCGTGTGTGTGTTTGTATGCGGGTGGACGCAGTTGTTGATATGCACGGGGGTTCGGGATGTTTGTTGACGGCTCAGGTACGCAGCACGGCGCGAGAGGAGCAGCGCAGTGACTTTGGGGGACCCGACGGGGCAGGAGCTGCAGCTGCTGCTGCGACTGGCTGTCAGTGGCCGATCGACGGCGGGCTCGCGGCGCTTTGGCCGGACCTGCCCATGCTCCCGCGCTGCTCGACTTTGCCTAGCCCGGACGCACCACCACGCATCATCCGCGTCGTCATCGTCGTCGTCGTCGTCGTGTGTCTGCTCGTCCGCCTTCCTCTTCTTCTCTCCCTCTGTCTCCAGCATCACCAGCCAGCCATGCGTCTCTCCGCACGTGCGTGCAGCCAACCAGAAAAGACTGTGTCGCCATGGAGTCTGCTCGTCGCCATCCAGCCCTTCAAGACGTCCCCATGCAAGCGAACCTGCGCGTGTCCGCACCGGGCGTGGACCTTCTCTGCTGTCCAGCCAGAGACAGCCCGTTGAAGGGCGACGTGCCTGAGCCAACTGGCCCGGACGGGGAACACGGACGATCCGGCAAGCACGCTTCGTAGCCAATGATTCTCGCGCTGGCACGGCGCTGCTCCGACAACCAGCCGCGAGACGAAAGAAAAACATACTAAAACAAACGTCGGAAACAAGAATTCAGGACTTGCATTGGCCCTTGCCTAGGCCTCCAAAAAGACGCGACCCAAGCAGCAAGCGGCCACTTGTTTCTTTTCGGACTTGTCTTGCGCGCCATCGATTGTTTCGCGTCGTCCCCCCCGTTGCCTGGTCGTAGGGCCGCAGAGCAAACATGGAAGCGAGGAAAAACAAGCGGCGTAAACATCGGCGTAAACAACACCCACACAGACACACATGTACATGCGTACACAAACACAGATGCACGCAGACGTGCCACATACACACGTGCAGCCCGCGGCGTCCCCAGCGACCAGCTCACAGAGAGCGCGAGCAAGAACCGGGAACCCAACCTTCTATTTTTCTTTTCTTTGCTTTTTATTGCGTGTGGTGGTTGCGTGCGGATCAAGGAATCGTAGCGTCACTCCGCAGTTGATCTCATCACGGCTGCGCACGCAAAAGAACCGCCCCAGATTGGGCCAGGCTCGGCCGCGCGCCAAACGCCACACTCTAGCTCGGCCCCGCTAAATTTCCCCTCTTCCGATTGGCCAGCCTTGTCATCAGCCTCACCCATGTAGGTTTTCCTCTTGTGCCACCCCCTCATGCCCCGGGGTCTCGCAGACGGGTCCGCCGGTAGTCGACGTGTTGTTCCAGCAGCTCACAATGAGGAGCTCCATGAGAAGAGGACTGCCGCTGCTGTTACAGCTGCCATCATTTCCGCCATCGTCGTCTCTTCGCCCTCGAGGAGACCCCTGCAAGCCCAGTCACCGTGAGGCGTCGATAACGTCCTCCAACGTAGCAAACCTCACTTCCGCACTCTCCTCCAAAAAGCCGATCCACCGCTTCAGGAACGGCCCGCCCGCCCTTGCCAGCGTCTCTCCATCGCCCACGACGCACAAGTGTCTTCGCGCCCGTGTCATGGCCACGTTCAGCCTGCGCTTCTCGCCTAGGAAGCCGACGTCGCCGCCACTGCGCACCAGGCTGACCACTACCGCCTCCTTCTCCCGGCCCTGGAACCCATCCACGCTGCCCAGTTCGACGCCCGGGTGCGTGTCCCGCAGCAGGCGGGAGATCAGCGCAAGTTGCGCGTTGTACGGCGTGATGACTGCGATGTCGTCCTCCCGGACACCAGCCGCCACCAGCCGCCCCACATGCAGCTTAACGAGCCAGGCCTCATTCTCGTTGCTCTTGCTGTCGCCCAGGATGCCCCTCTTGCCGCCGCCCTCGTCGTCCTCCGCTCGCTCCGGGAAGTCCCCGCCCTGCGTGTCCCAGAACACCAGCGGCTCACGCGTCTCGTCTGTGTCGTCTACGCCGTAGGGCAGGTCCTTCAGCAGCCGAGACCGCACCGCATCAGCTGCCACCAGCTTACCCTCGTACAGTTCGTCGGATGGGAAGCGCATGATGCGCTCGTGCATGCGGTACTGCGTCGTCAGCATCCTCTTGATGCCGGGTCCGAGCAGCTCCAGCAGCCGATCGAACAGCGTCGTCTCCAGCGTCGTGTCCAGGCCAGCCTCGGCGTCCGACTGCACATCCCTCTTCGCTTTCCCCTTGCCCTTCTCGTGCGCCGGCTTCTGATTCAACGATTTGATTGTAGGAGGCAGCTGCAGGTGGTCGCCGGCGAGTACAACCTTGCTGGCTCCGACCAGCGCCACCCAGCACTGCGCCTCCAGCGCCTGGCTCGCCTCGTCGATGATGACCACGTCGAACCGCTCGTCCTTGACGTGGAACCCCCCGGCGCCGTGCAGCGTGGCCAGGACGACCTTGGAGCCGCGCACGAGGCTGTCGACGCACCTGCGCTCGCGCTCGCGGAAGTCCCGACGCAACTCGCGCAGGTCGGCGTAGATCTCGCGCCGCTCGCGCGCCGACCGCGTCTTGCGGATCGAGGCCTGCTTCGCGTCCATCTCTTGCCGGATGTCCTGCACGATAGCGGCCGCGTCCGACGTGCGCGTCAGCACGTCGAGCGAGTGGTTCAGCACCGACGGCAGCAGGCGCGCGGGGTGGCCCAGCCGCACTATGGGCACCTTGTGCGGCGCCAGGCGCTCCACGATGTTGTCTACCGAGATGTTGGACGGGCCGCACACCAGCAGGCGCAGGTTCCGCTTGAGAAGCTGCAGGATGAGCTCGATGAGCGTGTGCGTCTTACCCGTGCCCGGCGGGCCGTGGATCAAGGCCACCTCGCGCGACAACAGCGCGAACTTGACGGCTTCCTTCTGGCTGTCGTTGAGCGTCGGGTCAAACCATTCCAGCTTGTCAAGGCCGTGCTCCGGGTCGTCGAGATCCTTGGGAACGGGAGAAGGCGACGACTGTCCAAACAGCACACGCATAAAGGGTGATGTCTCGCCCTCGCTCATCTTCTGCATGCGCGTCATGGTCTGGTTCATGCGCTTGTATGTGATATCATTCGCCAGCTTGACACTACGTTGTACACATCAGTTCTCACTCTCTACAGCCATCCGCTTCTTGGCGTCAGGATCGTGTCAACATACAGCCAAAGCTTCCCCCCCGGCACGTCCACGTCGTCCTTGTCCAGCGCCACGCTCACGGTGGTCCTCGTTACCTTCAAAACAACGCCTTCAACCCCCTTGCTTTTCATCTCAGCCTTCTCGCGCTTCTTTGCCGACCCGGACGGCTGATCCGCCACACTGACGATGTCACCAACCCGGATCCCATGCTCGGGAATATCACCTCCGCCCACGGCGGGGTCGAGCTCAAGATCCAACACGGTTTTGCCGCCTAGACCAGTGCGCTGGGATGCGACGGCCAGGTTCAGTATAGCCAGGCCAGCGCGCTGGAGAACGTTAGGAGCGGTCTGAGAGACGAGCAAGTTCGTCTCGGCGAGCTCGGCTTGCAGTTCAGCGTCCAGAAGCCGCAGCTGCGTCGCGGCGAATGCGGACACAGAAGTGGGACTCATGGCTGCTACAACTCATTCTATGCAAGAACCAACACGTTCAAAACGCTCATCCGGCTTTTTTTTTTCTATTGTTGCGTTGGAGACAAGGCGTGAAAGTCACATGTGCCATCTGTGCGCTGCGGTGCTCGTAGCTGCGGTGGCTGATGTTCTCAAGGCAGCAAGGCACCATGCGCGACTGTCGCTCATCCACCTTAGAACTACGTTGTACGCACACTTCCGAAAGTGTTGCAGCGCTTTCAACTTCTTCGAATTTATGATTCCACTTAGGTGAAACATTGGATCGCTCGCGCGGCCACTACGCGGCGGATCGGCTGTACTGTGACAGACTTGTTACCTTGTACATAGAACTACGCTCACAGATTTCGAAGCTTCCCCGCAATAGGATCGGAGCAATGGATAATTTATTGCCTCTGCAGTCATCTCTCGACTTCATCCGTCCGGCAACGGCCTCTTTTATTTGCCCAGTTCTCATATTCCAAGTTTCTCTTTTCTAAATTTTGAATTTCCCTATCATTCACTGGTCGTAGCACGTCATGACGTACGAATCAACAATCTCCTTCACCCTCGACACCATCTGTCCGTGGACCTACCTCGCCAAACGGCGCCTCGACCACGCTCTGTCGCAATATCGCGAAGCCAATCCATCCTCTCCCTGCACATTCAAGGTAAAGTTCATGCCCTACCAGCTGTATCCGGAGGCTTCGCAAGAGGGCGAGGACAAATTCGCGTGGTACAAGAAGTCGCGCTACGGCGATTCAGAGGAGAAGATGCGGATGTACACGACCCTCATGAGCGCATACGGGGTCGCGTGTGGAATCAACTTCAAGTTCGGAGGTGTAGTCGCCAACACACTGAACGCGCACCGTGTCATACAGTGCTTTCAAGAACGCCGCGGCCTCGCTACCGCCGATATGATCGTCGACAGTCTGTACAAGCAGTATTTCGAGGAAGAGAAGCACCCCTCGAGCCACGAGACGCTAATGAAAGCCTGTACAGATGCGGGGATCGGCGAAGATGAAGCGCGGCAGGTGTTGGAAGACGAGAGCGAAGGCCTGATGGACGTCAAGATGCTGATCAGGGAACAGGCGGGTAATGGCATCGACTCTGTGCCCCATATTGTATTTGAAGGTAGGAAGAGGGATCTTACATTGGAAGGCGCTAAAGACGTCAACGAATACATGAAAGTGCTGGAGATCATTGCAAAAGAGAGTGCATAACCAACAAGTTTCGGCGTCAAACTTCACACCCGATGCCGACCTGTTTCCACTGGCCGATGCATCTATCTTGCCCCCAAGTTCAAAGTTTCGTCTTGTCCATTCGAATGCGATTTTCCCTTCTTGATCCACTCCTCGAGACAGCCAGCAGCACTAGCTTAAAAGCCGTCAATCCAGTCTTTGAACAGTATGCCGTAACAGAGCACATCCGATATCACCGTTGGCCCTGACAAGAGCGTCAAATTTAGCATTTTTTGACAGGTCCTCTACGACGCACGCGGCGTATTCGCTGACCAGCGATCGAAGCGGATCCATGTCACCTTCTCGGTCCGGTGTGTTATCGAAAGCGTATTCCAACAGTTCGACGACAACGTCAACATCTTCGGTATACAATCCTCGAGATTTCAGCACTGAATGCAGTTTCGAGAGAGAGAGAATGCGCAACTTCTCTATGTCATATTTGTCGGCCAGAACGTAGAGCTGCGCATGTTGCATTTCGACTGGCGTCGGATCGTCTTCGTGCTGTGCGTCAGGAGTCTGGTTCACATCGAAAGAAGGTGTGGGGAGACTGCGACTTTCGAAAGCTTCCCAAGCCTTAGTCTTCTTTGTTTTGATCGTCATTTGAGTGCTCCCATCGCGATAGGAGATTTTCTTGCTTCTGTTTATCCGGGATGATGTAAAATCGTGCCATTCATATTGGTAAGTCTCTATCACCCCCTCTTCCTCTCCTGACCATGTATTGACAGGCTGGAAGGCTTTATTTCTGTTTTTTTATCTTCAATATGCTTTTTATGCATATTTGATGATGCAGTCCGAGAGGGAATAAGAACATCACAACTGTAGTCCCCTGTGTACATGTATTCGCAGAAACGAAGGAATGTAGCATTCGTTACGTCTTTGAAATCTACACACTCGTTTTGGCCTTCTGCCATCGGTCCGTAAACCAGCCTATTTAAGGCCTCTGACTGACTAGCAAGAAGAGCTGAGTGTACAGTGAATGCGGACCTGTCGGGTCCAACAACAGCCTTGAATGGAGCGGAAGATACTATCCTGCTTGAGCACAAATGTTAGCTCTGAAAATCCAAAGGCTCTATTGCTTTTTACAACCTTGGGTACGGAAGCGTCATCGTTTCTGCAATGTCTAACTCCTTTTCCGTCGCATCCGTAGTGTTCGAGACGAGAAATAAATGGATGCGTTCAAAATGTCGGAAGTACACTCAAGCCCACTTCGTGTTGTAAACTTTTAAACAACATTCACGACGGCCTTGGAGACGGTCGTGCATCTACATCTCCAAAAACTCGGAGAGCTTTAATCTCAAGGTTAGGATTGCTCTTTATCACAGAGAGAACCCCGCATTCCTTCTCAGATCGCCAATTGATTCACGTTCAAGTATCTTTTTGACACGTCGCAATTGGGAAGACACCAATGAGCAAAAACTAGACCAATGAGGACGCAGGGCAAATTGAAATAATTGGTGTATTCGATCGTCAGTTCTTGGGAGTACACTTCGAGACCATGCTCAAGTCCGTGTTGAACTATCTCGCCTTGCTGAACCATCCTTTATCATTCCTATCCAGAACGAATGCGGCTCCAGGGCGAAAATTCCAAAATCTTGCAGTTGTTCGTGCATTTATTTGATCGACTTGCTTTGGTCCTCAAGCATCATTCAAATCCTCCAACTTTGCGGAAAAATAGAGGAAATTAAAACCTTGAATTCCCACGGTCGAATGTGGCGTGGAAACGGTCGTGATCTAAACACTTTAGCATCAGTTCCGATATCAGAGCTAGTCGGGTTTCCATCAAATCTGCCTTCTTCAGGTGAATCTGCGACCTGACCCGAGTT
This sequence comes from Verruconis gallopava, assembly GCF_000836295.1. Classification (NCBI taxonomy): domain Eukaryota; kingdom Fungi; phylum Ascomycota; class Dothideomycetes; order Venturiales; family Sympoventuriaceae; genus Verruconis; species Verruconis gallopava. The sequence continues at coordinate 482,833 of NW_015622152.1, forward strand.
TAGGGAAACTTTGTCTCGCGGTCATAACCCCATATCACTTTGTTCCTACTCTGGTAAATTCGGCCTTTCAAGAGCGACGTTAATTGAACGTAGGAATATATGTCTTGTCTTTAGAGTACTCATAGCTTTGACTTTTTCATCATTAAATGCCCCTCCTTGACTTATAAAAAATTAAAATGATTTGAAACATGCAGCTTAAGATCAAATTAAAAAAATTACTTGGCTATTCCGGAGCCTGTATTCACGTGACAGGTAGACAAAGTCTTGTAATGTTGAAGCTTCCATGAGTTTGTTGGATCATGTATACGAACTGGAGCTTTAAGATCAGAACTAAAACTGGAGAATAAGCGATACTCCAACCGAATAGACACCTAAATCTGGTAACGAAAAAGTCTACGCGGGGGCGATAATCTTCACGCTGGGAGATTTAGGTTGTGTAACGGACCATGCTGAGGACGAAATGAGGTCTCTGCGATCGATTTGGCTGAAGGACCAACATTTCCGTGTATAGTTAGGCCAGATCTGCTTTGACCTTAGGAAGAAAGGTACCCGTCGATCGAATTGGCAATACCGGAAGTATTTCTGGCTCACAAAGGCTAAAATGACAGGCATAAGAGCGGTTGAAGAAACGGGAATAAAATCGCTCCTCAGACATTCATTCAGCACTCCTCCACGTTTTCAACCGGACTTTTCTTTCTTTGAACAGGGTTGTTCCCATCGCTCCGAAACACGACAAGGACACAGACGACTACGACTACTACTACTAGACAATATGTTTGAATGCTGAGCTGGTCACGCCTTTTTAACGGAGCCATTACGTAAATGGCAAGCCGGTTCGCTAGGTCCAGAATCTCATTCCAAACAAACACGCGGAGCGACAGCGTTCGACTCGGTCAGATTGAAGACGGAGTTGGCAGTCCAAAAAAAAGTCGCGCCTCCCGTTCGCTTTCAAACCTCACGACAGCATAAATGTACGAGAAAGAGCTCAGGCTTGCCGAGCTTGCCGTGCAGAGGGCAACTCTCTTCACCTTAAAGGTTCTTTCGTCCTTTAGCAAAGATGATGCTCTTGATAAGCCGGACAATACGCCCGTCACCATTGGCGACCTGGGTGCTCAGGCTCTTATCATAAGCGCTCTCCATGCCGCTTTTCCCGGAGACAAATTCGTTGCGGAGGAATCAGCTTCATTCTTGCGTGAAGACGCAGAGCTGGCGCAAAAAGTTTGGCAAATGATCACGGAAGTAGCCCTGGAGGACGCCGATAGCGAAAAATTACTTGCGAAGCCTAGCTCACTGGAGGCAATGTTGGACATCATCGACCTTGGCTGTGGTTCCGGTGGACAGGACCGCATATGGGTTCTCGATCCTATCGACGGAACTAAAACTTTCATGAAGAGCCAGCAGTATGCCGTCTGTTTGTGTTTAGTGGTCCATGGCGAACAGAAAGTTGGCGTTCTAGGCTGTCCAAAGCTGTGCCTGGAAACCTCCAAAATCAGCGAGACGACTGTCCCCCGCAATGGGAATGGATATCTCGTCTCGGCAGTCAAGGGTCAAGGTGCAACTTTGCGGCCTTTATCGTCTGCTGGGTTGCAACCGGCTCGTCCAGCTCCGGCTATAGTCCACCCAGCTGAAAAGAAACCCGAGCTTGTCGACTGCGTCGCTTCGACGTCCATGAACGCGGAGAAGCATCGTGAAATAGCCGAACACCTGGGCATAGACTGGCCAGGAACTGAAATCTGGAGCACGCAAATGAAGTACATTGCACTAGCGGTTGGGGGTCATGATTTGTGGATTCGCATACCGCAGAAGCCATCGCACCGCACTGCAGTGTGGGATCATGCAGGCGGACATTTGATATACGAAGAAGTAGGTGGCAAGGTAACCGATATATATGGCAAGAAAATCGATTTTGGTGCCGGTAGGAGATGTGAAAATAACTTTGGAAACATAGCTGCAGCACCAGCACTACACTCTCAGGTGTTGGCTGTAGTGCGGAAACTCATCACGAAGGATAACAAAGACTAGTCGGATTGTTGAGATCTCAAGCAGACTAGAACGGCCGTACAAAGCACTGGGAACGTTTAGCAAACAATCGCAATTTTTTTTTTCATTCAATTCCAATGCGCATTTTCGAACAACAGAGCAACATCCGTCGCGATCATATGCAGACATTCCTAACGCCGTGTAAATGCCGAAGAAGCCGTATCCGTGCGGTCCTTCATTAGATCACCACGCTGCAATGTCCTTGTCGAACCTCGCAAGCTCCTTTCCTGCGTCTTCCACATCCTTTTTAGCTTTCATCCGCATGTAGAAGATGGGACAATCTCTACTCGAGCAAATAACATTGTTATGCATGCTGCCCTGGCAACGTTGACATTGCGTCCACAGCCTTGCAAACCTAACTTCCAGTTCAGAGACCTTCCCTAATGTCTTCTGGTATAGCTCCGCGAAGCGCGGACGATCATTTGCGCACACCGCGCCATCTTTCTCTTCTTCACTAGTGAGTGGCTTTTTGCATCCGAGGCACGTTTGCGTCTTTTTTGCGAACTTCATGAGCCCTCCCATAGTTGGAGCAGCTACAGAGATTGTGCGGGTGTGCTCGCCAGTGAGAAGCGAGGCTGCTTTCTTCTCGCCTAGGATAGGCTCGAAGATACGTGTCAAAGGCTTGGACAGCTGATTGTCCAGATAGTACTTTGTGTCGATAGGAATGTTATTCTCGAGTACATAGATAGGATCCTCCGATTTTTCGTAGTTCTTGCTACCACCCGCTCCTTTCACGATGACATAGGCAACACGATCGCCTAGAGCGGGTGCAGAGCCGGCGTCACGCTTCTTCATGCGTGCAGCAAGTTCGACATGGGCTTGTTTGGCAGCGTAGTCATCCTTCGTGAGTGCTTTTGTGATCACAAGATTAGACATATCGATCTTGTTTTGAAGCAAGTCAGCAATAGTCTCTTTCACAAACTCTTGTGCACCCTGCACATCCCGGTCGATCAGCAACATGCGAAGACTGGTTTCAATGACTGTCTGGACAAGGCGACAATTGTCTCGCCGAACGGTTTCAATGCCTTTGGTATCCATCTTGTCCCACTTGTCGGGCTTTGTCCAGTAGAGCCCAGCGTACCGCTTCTTATTGATGAGCAGGTACGGGAAATAGACCTTCTCAAATTCGAGCTTGATTGGCTTAATAAACTTGGAAGAGACGTATTCTGCAGCCTCCTCTCCAAGTCTCATGGCTTCAGCAAGCTCAGTAGTGCCAAATTTTACCATGACAGAGTCAGTGTCACCGTATATGACTTGGGCATCATGAGAATATCCGTTCGCAATGGTATACCTCGCCTCAACTTCGGACTTTGTCTTTTCTATCATCTGTCGTCCATAGGATGTAGTTGAACTCGCAATGGCAAGGCACGGCAACTTGCCGACAGTGGCACCAGTCAGACCGTATACGGAATTTGCACTGATCTTCAAAGCAAGCTGTCTACCGTTCAAAACAGCTTTCTTGAAAGCGTTCGTTTCAGTAGCCATTTCTTTCTTCGCTTTCTTACGTGCAGATAGCAACTCCTCTAGAATCTGAGATAGCAGTCCTTTACGAACTTTGGCAGTTGCGAATAAGTCGCCATTGGGGGTAACAATGTAGTCCTCGTCCTTCTTTAGTCCATGTTTCTCAACATACGACTTGTTCAACAAGGTAGTGTAACACAGATTATGCGCTTGCATGATACTCGGATATAGAGATGCAAAATCCAACGTGGCAATCGGCGCGTCGTAGTATCCCCTAGTTGGTTCAATGACAGTAGCTCCTTCATACTGCTCACTAGAGCTTTCAGACGGCAAATTAGGTATGACCAGTTGTTGTTCTAGGCATTTCCGATACAACTGTTGCAAGAATTTGACTTGCTGACCTTTGGAAAGCAGGAAATCAAAAGGCACGCCTGTGACTCTCGCCATTTCGGTGTAGTTGACTAGACACATTAGTTTGTCCATCAGGCGTTGGGGTAGGTAAGCATCCTTCAAGCAGTAGATAGCAAGACGGCGTCGGGAGTTTGCATCACCGTTGTACAGCTCCGTGATCATAGTGTGGTGCACATCTTCTTTCTGCTCGTTCAGGAAATGCGCGGATACCGCGTTTAGTGTATAACTACGCAGCTGATAGTCACGCTGTATGAGCTGAAGAAGGTCCAATTGCAGTCGTCCATTTGTATTGGTAGCTTTCGAATCACGGTTACCCATCTGCTTGCTGGAGAAACTTGTATCCTTATGCGCCGACACGACGTTCTTCAGTCGTGTCCAGTACGGAAACTGACTGACCTTGAGATGCTTGGCTCGGTCCAGCAGGTATACGAAATCGAAGTTGGCAATGTTGTAGCCGATGATAATATCCGGATCAACCTGCTCTAGAAAATCTCGCCAGGCCATGAGCATCTTCTCTTCACGGTCGAATTCGAAGATCTGAGTGTTTACGATGTGACTGCATGTGTCCATGCAGAAGACATTCCGGACAAATGGCGTGTCTTCACCCACTTTGGTGACTACGTTGGCGATTTGGATGACAGGGTCGACACTCGCTTCCGGGAAAATACCTTTGCGGCCAGCACATTCGATATCGAAGGAAAGGATGCGAAGAGGAGCCATCTTAGCCCATTCACCTTCTGCTTGATGCGCAATCAGGTCTCGATAATGAATGTGGGCTTCAATCTGGCAATTTGAGTGTCGGTCACGGTCTGGGATCATCTGATATTTTGTTGCAGGCGCCTCAACCCATGACATGCCGGAGATCTAGACAAAAATTTAGCAGCTTCTCTTGATGGCTTTCCATATATCCCATACTTTACAATCCGTCATAAAGCGCAATTTATACTGAATGTTGTCAAAAGTAAGGATTCCGTGATCGGCATTTTTCCACAGTCCCTTGTAATTCGCATCTCCGCGCTCGATTGCTGTACGGAGGCGGTTAATGTACTTCGGATCCGTCACGGTGATCTTGATGTACGGTGACTTCTGGTTTCCCTGGAAGCCATACATGTTCTCGCGCATTGCAAGCTGTACGGAGGCGATGGTTGCCGAGTGCTGGGCAAGAGTAGTCTCCAGAAGGGCCTTGAACGGCTGGCAATCATGTTGTGTGAAGCCTGTTGGTGCAGCGACGTAGAGGTAGTGCTGGAAGCCAGTGACATGCAGGAGCACAGAGTGGCCGTTCTATGAATTGAGATCAGTCATGGTTGCTTCGAGAGTTATGCTGATCGCCCACCTCTGTGACGCCAAAGAGCTTAAGCGCAGCCTTCCCGCCATGGAGCGTGCCTTCTTCAATCTCAATCTGCTGGAAGATCAGATTGTCGGTGTTCTCGTTGAAGTCAGCTAAGGAAGGCCGCGCCCATTGCTGGTCTTTTTCCTGGTTGTTCTTTTTGAGGCCATCAATGTTCTGGGTAAGCTTCTCAAGGACCTCTTCTTCAAATTGAGACTTTGGCTGACTAGAACCTAGGGTGCCGTTGGGGCCAACTGGTTTGCGGAACTTCTTGGGCGAATCGAGCTTTCGCTTCTTCGCTTCGTGTGGCGATGCCTTGATGTTGTGGGCCGTGTTGGTGGTTTCAGCAAGCACACGCTTCGCAGGCGTTCTCGGCACGACTCCGGGCATGTTGAAAGTATGCTACCACAGAGTCTCTGCACGAGTATCGGCGTTGTTGTGTTTGACGAGGAACAGCATAAGGTCAGCTCCACCTTAGAAAGCGCGTAATCGCGCGGTTTACGTGACCGTGTCCGGCGCACGGCTCACAACTGGGCCGCTACGCGGCATCGCGACTCATGAGCACGTGATCTTGCTCGGTTTAGGCAAACCTCCATTCTAAGTTCGCAGCACTTTTTTGAGAACACAGCAGTGACCTTCTTCTCGAAGATTGAGCTCATATTTTAGGTCGTGGGGACGTCAAATTTGTTTTCGTTCAATGGACACGATTAATTGGGGAGCAGTCTATCAATTCTGCCGCTACTGGCCACCTAAGTTTGAAGAATTCTGTATAGTGTGCTAAGGAAAGACGTCAAGTGCGTGCTTCTACGTGAACGATATCTTGACGTACATTTCTGAATTCTATGCTCAGATTATTTCTCGCCAATGTGTCTCCCTTTCTCTTCCATGTGCTGATCATGAACCTCGACGTCTTGCTAGCTTTCTTAATGATTTCTACCTGCGTGCGCTGTTCGAATTTGCTCCGTGAATATCAAGCTCACTCAACATGTCAAACTTTTCATTGTCATTCAATGCTGAAATTCATTCCAGTCAACTCGTTGTCGGGCGGATTCAAGCCGGGGGTGTGGCTGGAAAAGGGCTGGATCGACCGAGACATCCTAGTGCACAAGTATGATCGAGGTTGTGTGCTCGCTGAGACAAAGGCCAACTTGTAAAGGCCAACGTGTCAGGCACAGTGGTTAGAAACTGGACAACGATATGCCGTGAGTTGAGGAGTTTCGAAATCTTAGGTCTATCACGGACAAGCCAACACAAATTCTGTCCTGTTCGAGATCTGAACCTGTGGGCGTGACCATAGTTCAGTTGTTGCCCAAGATCTTACTGCTCGTCCCATCGATCTTACTCTTTCTGTTACCGACTCTATCCCGTGTTAGCCGCAGCAGGAAGGAGCAGTGGGATGACGCTAAATGAACATATTTACGCGCGATCAGAAGCCAAAGTTATGGCAACCGTTCATCGACAATGAAAAAATGGCTGCTTCTAAGAAGATCAAATGCACGTTTGAGAATTGCAACGAGTACTTCGAAACCTCAAAAGAGATGAAGAAACATAAAAAGTACGCGACGCACCACGAATATTGTCACATTTGTGACATCGACTTCAAGGACTGGAGCACGGCAACGGCACACAAGAGCCAAATGAGTGGCATGGATATCTACAGAAAAACGCGAAAACAGTACCAGCGCGAGAAGGACCAGGGCATTTTCTGGAGTAACCGGGAGAAGTTCGGCAAGGACTATGGAGAGCTCAAATTCCACAAGTACTTCTGCAAGTTTTGTGGTGCCGAAAGCCACACTGAGAGCGCCCGCCAACGACATACTCTGCAAGTAAGCTACATTGCAAACGTGCTTTACCGAAGATGGACTTTTTTCTTTGAATGAAAGCAATTATAGTTAGCTAACCCTTGACAAGGTGCACCCCATCGACCAGGGAATTAAATGTCCCGGCTGCGAGGAGACATTCCCACGTGCTGCAGGGCTCGTGTATCATCTTGAGGAAGGCCACTGCAAAAAAATATCCGCAACTGAATTCAAGGGATTTCGCCAGCACAAGACTATGGTTAACAAACTCTTACAAGACCCATCGCTTCTCAGTGAGATTTTAAGCAAGGATATGTACAGCTTCATAGACGCAGCATGTGACCACGCAAAGGAAGGTGGTGTTAGTCTCCTGGATATCAAAGACGACGATATAACGTGGGATGAGGAGGTTCTTCTGCCAGATGTTCCTGTGATCAAGCCTTCGATGCCGTTGGAACAACAGACATGGCCTGCCCTACATTCTGCCGTGAGCAATCTTAGCATCAAAGAAAACATCAGTGGTACGACAGAAGTTGGATCACGTAAGGCAACTGACGGAAGCATGAAGCTCTTAGCAGCCACGAAAGCCTCTCCCGTTGCCAATGAGTGGCAGGAGAAGCAGAGGGTCATCTACAACGAAGGGCGCAGCTCAAACATCCTCACCTTTCAGTTTTGGAACCCAGCACACCCGGACTATGACCCCAATCGCTTCTGGGATCCTCTCATCGAGAAACACCGCTGCCCCTTTCCAAACTGCGAGAAGTTGTTCGAGGTTTCGCTAGATTGTCACAGACACATCGACAAAGAACATATGCTCAAAAAGATTCGCTGCCCTTTGTGCTTCAAGGTGTAAGTTCGAGCTGCTCTTTTACATGAAAAGTACGGTTACAAACTTCGTTCTTCTAGGTTCAAAAGTCATCACGCGCTCATTGAACACGTGGAGAGGAGCTCAAAATGCGCCATTAAGCATAGCCGGAAGTTCGGACAGACACTAGATGAGTTTAGCGGTGGTTTCCTCAGTCATACCATTGCCGCGCATCCTGATTTGAAGGCCGAAGACGACGGGTATGAGGTAGGCTACGTCAAGTTTAAGAGCACCGTTCCCACCGGTTGGGAGAAACGCGAGCAAGTCACCGTTAGCACGATGATCTGAAAGTGCATCTATGTGCTGGCCCTCCGATGCGAGTAGTTAACATTTCGAGTAAAATTAAATTTCTCGGTTCGTGTAGAGCTAGAAGAGTGATAGTATACACAGATAGCTGACTGTCGATTGCGGTTATCCAAAATCGAGAATTGATCGTCATTCACAAATTCTTCGTTTCGGTTGCGTGACTCGGAGCAAGAGTGGAGAGGGACCACTTATTTTAGGTTCAGACAGCCGGATGCTGACCAAGCTTTGCTGAAATGACGCTTGTGTGCTTGTGGCGGGCTGGCCGATACAAGCAGCATCGAGCCGATGAAATGGGTACGTCAATGGACAGATGGGCATGTAGTCGGTGACTCCGACAGCGTGCTGGCACCGAGAAAACGAACAGGTCGTACTTCACACAGCTGCGCACTCGGTTCGAAGTAATGGGGTTTGACTTTAAGCTTGGGCTGAAGAGTCAGACTCACAGAGGGGAAAATGAACGGCAGGAGACAAGCTCCGATGTTGCGTTGCTGAAAAGCAAGCAATGTATCCTGGCCCTCACACTGTCCAGAAGCACTTGCATGTCCTTGGTTGGGGGGAGGACACCAAAAAAACAAGGCTGGATATCAAGAATGCAGCCTTGAACAAGAATGATGATTTAGTCAGGCGACGGAGCTCCACCAGTCAGAAACGACACAAATTCGCGGCCAGCAAAGCGATCGCGGCACGACAGCCCCTGCCCAAAGGTCAACGGCAGTGCTGGCAGCCCGATGGCGTCCCGGCCATGGACCAACCAGAGTGTTGTCGACCGGCATACTCGGATGTGTCATCACGGCCAGGACTCTCATCGTCGGGTTGGGAGCTGGGAGCAAGATCTGCAGCGTGCCAGCGCAGATGACTCTGATCACTGTCATGCAATTTTGACGCTCACGAAAGGGTATAGTTGGCGCTGGCGCCCAAGGGAGGCCCATGGACTAGTCCTCGAAAGGGGTAAAGTGCTTTCCGGGTAGAGTATAGACGAGCTGAAAAAGCCGTTGCATCATGGTTCCGACAATTCCGTGGTGAAAGCTTGAGGGCATTCATAAAAAGGTTGCCAGGTCGGCGGCCTGGGTTGGCTGTGATTATCATTGCATTTGCTCGACAGTCGCCGCGAACGCAGCAGCGCCGTCTTCCTCTCGTCCTCCTCTGTCCTACCACCCATTTGCTTTTACGCCGCGTCAAGTCCTCTTCGCACATTCTTCTTTGCTTCCCACACGCGACCCGCTCGCGTGCGAGAAAGCTGCCAGCCACCGAGGACAAACCCGTCGTCGTCACGTACCTGCCCGGATCCCAGTCGCAGCAATGGACTTCCAGCTCTCCCAGCGCCACCACATGCTCTCTCACCAAAGACCACAAACATCCTTCAAGCCGAAGCAGCTGTCCCAATGCAGGTCCGGCCAGCCCAGGACCGTGTGGGACCTGGTGCGCCTCTGGCACTACCGCTTCGAGCTCACCTTCGGCTTGTACGTCATGGACACGGGCGAAAAGACCGTCTTCTATGCCGTGATCATGCTGCTGCTCGCCGCCGTCGTCTGGGCCATCACGTGGACCAGCAGCTTGATGCTCTCTGGGATCGAGGCCGCCGTTGGGACGCGATGGAGACAATTGGCCGGCAAGGCGGTTGCGACGCAGGTGCAGGCATGGGCCGAGCTGAAGATGGACAACGACATGGGGAGCCGGCTGGGCAGCGTCGCGAGGAATGGCACAAGGCGCACGCTGTGACGGGGCAGGAGATGGAAAGAGAGGCCGCACGCACTGAAACGCTTTCCCTGGGCTGCTCGCATGGACATGTCTGGTGTTTTTCTCGTTATTTTTTTTTTTTTTTGGGAGATTCTTTCGCTATGGTTTTACATGAAGCGTTTTTACGATGACTGATTTACGATACCCAAAGGCTCGAGTTGCACTGCATTGGAGGAAATACAAAGGCTCGGCTTTGCGAGACCGGCGGAGAGACGCGCCCTTGATCGCGTGTGGGACATTTCTAATTTTTTTTTGGGTCGACGTCTGTTCGGAGGGGGATCTTGCTGGTGGGCGAATGCCAGGGCGAGAGAGTGGAGAGACGCGTGGGTGGAGGAGAAGGAGACTGCTGGGACGGCCAACACACGGCCATGGCGGCGATAGGCAGCCCAACACACAGACTATGGGGGTGGTTGCGGTTTTCAGTTTCGACACAGCTGCCTCCGCGCACTTATTCTGAAAGAAAATGTACGGATACGACTGTCGAAGAGTAGCAAATAATTATGGGTTGCCGGACTAGGTCCAAACAAGCTAAACTTACATCGCCCCGCAAGCTCGATCAGATAAGTGATCCAACCTGCTCACGCAACGTTCGTCCAGACCTCTGCGTACTTGTGGCTGCAAATGCCGCAAACGTGGATTGGAGCACGTGGTTTCTGCTCGTGAGTGCGGACAAGACGTCAGAGGTGAACGAGCAGTGCGAAACGATGGGGATCGTGGCCGCGAGTGAGGCGGATCCAGACGACGCTCACCAAGGCCTTTGCTGGTGGTGGACAAGATCGCTCGCTCCGCCCCAAGCCAGCGGACAGAAAACGTTCTTGGGAGAGAGGCGATGCAGGAGGCCCCGTATTTTTGGAAACGCGGCCCAGCCCTGCGCCGGCGGAGACCTGACTAGTCGACGACGCTTGCACTGGGCCTAACCTGCTTGTATGGCGAAGGAGAATGTGCCTCGCGCAGGCCCGGCTTGAAACGAAGTCGTGCTGGCGAACCAGTCGACACAACGCTCGCGTCCCGGCACGGCACGAAGCAGGACAGACGCAGCCCACTCGGACGTCCCAAGGCGAGAGACGAGGTGCGATTGCTGGCCGACTGTTTGCGTTGCGGTCGCGCCCTAATAAGCCGTCGTGCGCACGCCCGCGGTCCCCTGGGTCCAGCCACAGCCTGAGAGCGTCCCCGTTGGCTGAGTCCTTCTGACGACGACACACGCAATTCACTTCTCTTGGCTTCGTTGCAACCGCTCCACTGTCCGTTCTGTTCTTGTTGCATACATAACGTTGCTGTTCACCAACCCCCCCGCACTCTCCCGCAAGCACCTCGACATTCGCTTTGGCTTGCCTTTTTTTTGCTTCCTCGCTCGAGCCGTGACGGCGAAACCGACGGCCACCAACCCTTCCTTTCTATCCTCTCGATCTTCTGACGACCGTCCAGCCTCAGTACTCCGTCTAGAAAAAACAGACGATCTTTCGAGCCTCGTCAGATTCTCGCCGTGAGAACCCTCCACGTTTGAGGCTGGCTTCCTAGCCTGCACCACGCTCACTGAGCAGCACCAAACCTTCCATGGCCGCAAACGACTACTACACATCCTTCCCTCCTTCGTCACAGCACCACGATACCGCATACTATGGTTCGGGCGCGATAACGCCAGAGTACGGCAGGACGAACGCTCCTTTGCCTCCCGTGCCCGCCACGTCGTCGCCGAGACCGTACAAGCCTCCGTTGGACTCGCACCTTCCGCAAGGGGGGAGTCCGTTCGACGACCGCCAGTACCCAGCATATCCACCTCCAACACAACCTGAGCCGGGGTCAGGACAACATTCCCCACCGTACTACGGCCGACCCGGCGACAACGCGTCACCCTACGCCTCCAATGACCCCTTCGCCGACAACAACGCCATACCTCTCCAGAATCAAGGCAGAGACTACGGGAAGAATGGAGGCGTCGGTGCCGCGCTGCGCCCGTTTGAAACAGAACAGGGCCCGATCCGGCCAGACGACAGACGATACAGAAGGAGGCGGAGGAAGCAAGGCTGGTTCACGGGCAAGATTACCTGGGCCTGCTATACATTGTTCCTTATCCAGGCCGGCGTCTTCGTCGGCGAGATCGTCAAGAACTCCGTCCTGACGGGCTCGCCCATTGAGCTACATCCCTCCTTCAACCCCATGATCGGGCCTTCCCCTTACGTCCTCATCAACATGGGCGCGAGGTATGTGCCTTGTATGAAAAACGTCGACGCGAAAATTACGAACAATGCCACCAACACCGTCACATACACGCCCGCCTCGAGCCCGGACATTCCCTTTCAGTGCCCGAACACGACCACAAACGACGGAAATTGCCACTTGCAGGACCTATGTGGCTTCGGCATGGATCTAACGGAGAAGGACGGCAAGACGCCGATGCCCAACCAATGGTTCCGCTTCATCACCCCTATATTCCTACATGCCGGCATCATCCACATCGGCTTCAACATGCTGCTGCAGCTCACCCTCGGCAGGGACATGGAGTTGCAGATTGGCACCATCCGATTCGTACTCATCTACTTCGCCGCAGGTATCTTCGGTTTCGTCTTCGGTGGTAACTTTGCACCGAATGGAATCATGTCCACGGGTTGTTCCGGCTCCCTATTCGGCATCATTGCGCTCACACTGCTCGACCTGCTCTACTCGTGGAAATCTCGCACGTCGCCCGTCCGCGAGCTGCTCTTCATCGGCCTCGACATGGTCATCTCCTTCGTGCTCGGTCTGCTCCCAGGCCTAGACAATTTCTCCCACATCGGCGGTTTTCTCGTCGGTCTCACGCTTGGCCTCTCCTTGCTGCGTTCGCCCGACGCGCTAAGAGAACGCATCGGCCTTGATGATCCCAAATATGGGACCCTGGAGCAGGAGGAGGAGCAGAAGCAGGGTCAGGGTTTGAAGACGTTCGCCAAGCAGCCTGTCGGCTTCTTCAAGGGCCGAAAGCCCCTTTGGTGGGCTTGGTGGCTTATCAGGGCAGGTGCCCTCGTGCTCGTCGTCGTTGTCTTTATCGTTCTGATCAACAATTTCTACACTCAGAAGGACAAGTGCGGTTGGTGCAAATATTTGAGTTGTCTGGTAAGTCCGGTGCCTTCTCAAATGAATGCAATAGAAGATATACTCTGTGCTAACCAATCGTCGATAGCCCGTGAAGAATTGGTGCGATATTGGCAACTTGGAGATTACCCAGTACGAAACTGCGAACAAGTTCAGGAGAAACCTTCTGGTCCCCGATGAGTTGTGAGACGCTCGGCATTTGCACGTATCCTTTTGTAGCATTGGGAAAGGTTTCTTGCGTAACGACCTCCAGCTCATGATTGAACATTAGAGAAGAATATGTAAGGAGAATAATATGATGGCAAAGTTTGAGCGGCGTAATTCGCTGCGCTTTCTATGATAGCCAAAAAAGAAAGAAAGAACGAAAATCTTAAGGACCGATCAACCCGTTCCGCATGTTTACAGGTGGATTCTGCTAGAATCTACCTCCCGTCTCACGAACGCTGACATTTCGTAGCTCACGCAGCGTTCGGCTGGACGCCAGCACATGCGAGAGAAGCGTCCCATAGTCCCAGCCCAAGCCCTCGGCCGCAAGCGCCGTTAGACTTGCCTGGTCCTCGCGGCCTGGCCTTCCAGGTCCTGTCATGTTCTGGATGCGTCGTCAGCATTCCGGCCCCGCGGGCGTGCGCGCGCGCTCTCAAAACGTCGCGCTATGGAGCAAGGGAAGGGGGCTAAGCTGTACGGGCCGGCTTCATATTCACATCGAACAACATGAATGGCGAGGAGGGATCATGCTCGGCGCGGCGAACGTCGATCCGAATCGGCGCCGTGGCGTGGAGGAGCTCCGCGACGCGCTCGCACTCGCGCTGGACCGCCGCGTAGCTGGCGTCGTCGCGATACGCGGCCGAGTCCTCGGGCACCACGCGCGAGTTCCGTGTGACGGCCACGACGCCGTTGTACGGCGCGATGCCGTCCACGTGGTTGACGCGCTCGACGACGGGCAGCGCCCTGTACTGGCCCCGCGGGCCCGTCGGCGGCATGACCGTCACGGTGGCCTCCTGGCCGGCGAGGTACTCCTCGAGGATAACGGAGGACCTCTGCGCGAACAGCTCGCCGGCTTCGCGACCAGCGGCCCCCGAGCCAGGTGCGTCAGCATCGCCGCCTGCTCGAGCTCGGCCGGGTCCCGAACAAGCTGCGCGCGCGGCAGGCCGAAGCCCTTGGACCGCAACATCTCGTTGACGACGTCCTTGTCGTCGTACAGGTCCACCAGTCTGGGCGGCTGGCCGACGACGCGGAGCTCGTCGGCGACGGCCTCGAGCCCCGGCGACGTCTGCAAGGGATGCTGCGCAAATACGATCGTGTTCGCCCACAGATGGGTCGCGCGCCTGCCGACGGCGTCCGCGATGCCGGCCTCGGTGTCGGGAAAGCACCAGTCCTCGTCGCTGGCAGGGTCCGGCGATGCGCTTGGCGTCACCACCTCGACTTCGCCGCCGTGCTTGAACACGTACGCTATGTCCGCGCCAGAGTCCTTGTACCCTGCATGGGCTTCGTCAGCCACGGAGAAAGAGAAAAAAAAAAAACACACACACAATTTGAAAAAAACGTAAAGGGGGAAAAATGAATGAAAGAAAGAAAGGCAAGAAAGAGCCGGTGTCTTGCAAGCTCTCAACGCATACCACTCGGTTTTTTAGGCTTGCGAACGCCATTGATCAGTGGTGGATCCAGGGCCTGGTAAAGGATCGCAACTCGCTTGACCGCACCGGCAGAGCTCGTCATCGTCGCGCTCTTTCCCACATAAATGGCCAGCCCACCGTTTGCGAGAGCTCGTGGAGACGACACGAACACCGACTCGGGCAATCTCATCACCAGCCCTCGACTCGCGCGGGTTGGAAGATCTTTTCAAAAACATTATAAAAAAAAATTAAAAAAAAAAGAGAGAGAGAGAGAGGAAGAGAGATAAAAGTCAAAACAAAAAGACGTGCAGCGTCTTTGCGGGGTTGAAAGTGGAACGTTTGGGGGACTTATCGTTCCGCACGTCGTTCTCAGCCGACCTCGCCTGGGGTCTTCCGGAGGATGACGAGAACGAGGACGAGGACGAGGACGAGCGATGACTTTGCCTGGGATCGCGTCAAGAAGAAGTTTGTCTCCGTCCCGTTGGCTTACGATTGCTTTCAGAACTCATCTCACGCACCACTTTACTGATTGCACGCGGGCGGTGACGAGGTTCTAGCTAACAGCTTTTGAGCCGCCCACGCCTCGCCCCGCGAGGCTGCGGTTCTCAACCTTGGCCGATGTAGTTACGGTCGCCGCAGAGAAGCGTCATTGACTACAGCGTCTACATCGTACAATTTCAACTGCTCCGAGGACAGGCTTGGTTTCATTTAGCAATACGTTTAATATTTCAGTAACGTTTTTTTGACAGGAGAAATTGTTTAAGCGTCAGCCGCTTCATTGTATGATGCATGGGAATGATTAGGTAGCGTTCCCGATTATCGCATGCTGGAAAACAAAAGCTCATGTTGTTTGCATTCTCAGACATCGTACCACTGCTTAACTATGCGCTGACACTCCTTCTGGATCCTCCTCAATTAAGTGTACACTTCTTCCGTAAAGGCATTAAACTCTAGACCCTCCTGGGCAATGTCCTCACCTTTGAGAAATAGCAGAGGCATTTCGACTAGAGTGCCCCTAATCTTGCTTAGCTCTTCTTTTACTTGGCTAACGCCGCCGGGAAACTCTTCTGCTACCACGTGGCCTACTGTGTATTTGCCCACTGGCTTGGCCTTGTTCTTGTCCTTTGGATCTGCCTCACGGAAGTGCTTCTCGTACCATTCGTCATAGTCTTTCCAGGTAAGAACACTGTCATGAGGTACTGGATGGAACACCTTGCCGAACACCTCTGTGTTGATTCTTGCGCGGGTATTCCATAAATCCAGGAAGCTTTGATCTAATGGATCTGCAACAACGCGATCTTCTTCTGTGCCGAATCTATTTTATATTAGCGTTGAATTTAGGGCGCGCATAGATATTGTCACAGAACTTAGGTTGAAGGGTATGAAATGCCTGCACGAATGAACTTACTGGTACTCATTCGGAATGCCAACTGGCAAGTAATTCGGCTCTTCCTTTTCGTAGTCCTGGGGTGGTAGCAATCCAAGATGCTTCTTGAACAGCTGCCTGCGGAGCGTTGCTGCAAATCGGGATGCCTTCCATGGCCGTCCGTCCATTGTAGAATCAATCATATTGTGATCTTCAATCACAACTGCAATCTCTGAATCATGGTCACCAAGTTGAGAACGGTCATTGAGGTTGGCAGAACCACAGATCACGATCCGGTCATCGGCGATCAAAAGCTTAGAGTGAATATAGAGCTCTTCCGTGACAAACGCATCAATCTCTGCCTCTGGAGGACCCTCCCATGGAACGTTACGAATGTCCTCGCCATTGAGCATATAGCATTCGGCGACGGAATCCCACCGGCCACTGCTCCAAGGTCCAGTGACGGTCTGTGCAGCTTGCTGGTACTGACCAAGAGGATTTTGCCCTTGGTATTGCGGCCGATCCCCATATCCTTCTTGCTGCTGTTGTGGTGGTGTCGGGCCGGATGGAGGCGGAGGAACTTGATACTCCGACCCGGGTAGCTCAGCAGGGTATTCCTGCTGCAACGGTGGTGGTGCAGCCCCACCAGATGGGTGGTAAGCTTGATATTGATGTTGCGTGGGCAGTTGTCCATACGTAGATTGTACAGCGGTATACTGTTGTTGGCCAGGATATGGTTCTCGAGTCTGAATATCGTGTAACCCACGACTTTGAGATGCCCCATCATCCCGGAAGCCACCACCATAAGTTGCGTCAAATTGTTTTCGTGCATCTTCGTATTTGACGCCGCTGGTTTGCTCTACCTTTGCCATGGTGGCAGAAGTGTTTATGCGATCGTAGTTGCGTAGGTTATAGAATCGAATATAGTCCATTGGGTTGTAGCCAGCACGAGCAACGGTTTCGTAAATACTATCACCGCCACGATTTATCGAGTTGTACTGGAATTCCATTATGGCTCGCGTCGAGAGCGCGTCGTCATGGCGAAGGTCTCCAGCAAACGCAGGAATGGCTGGCATGATTACGATCATCTTCCAGTTCTGGCCATTTCGTGCAGCTCGAATAATCCGTTCGACGATGGCGGCACCAATCTTGTTTCTAACGGGCCGCTGCCTGTCGGTCGTAGCAGTGATAAAAAACTGGTTTTCAATATATACAAAATGCTCGCTGTTTTTGATAACTTCAATGTACGCGTTCGCGATCGAATGCTAACCATCTCTCCATTAGCGCAAGCAAAATTTTCAAAGCTGATAGACACACCTCAATTGGGACACCATGGCTCCATTTCGCACAGCTTCTCGTCAGCTGAACAGAGAAATCAGAGCCAGCACCGACATGTGAGCCCCCAGGTGGTGTTGGCCGATGAGTATGCAATCCATAACGGCCTGCATACTGATGCATTTGCTGACCGTATTTGCTTTCTTCAAATTCTTTGTACTCTTGTTCGATACGATGTTTCATTTTGGTGCGGAGACCGCCCTCCCGTCCGCTGAATAAGCCGCGGTCGTTCTCGCCACCGTCATCGTCATAAAGCCCACGGCTGTCTTCATCTTCACCTTCAAAGCTTCGTGCCACTTGAGTCGGAGGTGGTGCGAATTGAGGGACTTCTTGTTGATAGCTTGGAATCTGTTGAGGAGGATGGACAACTCCTGGAGCTGAAGAAACGCTTAACAAAGAATACCTTGTGTCCTTTCGGACACGGTATTTTTCCTCGTATATCAAGTTCCATCTTTGTGCAAAGTGCTCTCGAAGGTCATGAACGACTGGTCCAGATATGCCTATAACTGGTTAGCATAATACGGCTTTAATGGACGGGTGCTATGATTCGGCAATTCACTTCGACAAAAAAATTGACGTGGTGATTTGTCGAATACGTACAGATACTCAAGTCTGTCCAACCCATACGGGAGTTCTTAGTTCGGTCAAGCTTGTTATTTTGCCAGTGAACCTAAAGCACAGATCAGCAGAGCAGACACAGGTTTGATTGGTAAGGTGGAATTAAATGCAATGAAGAACTCTTAAATCATGGTCGTTATTGATAAAGTAGACAGTGATTCACTTACGACATCCTGAAAGTCCATGATCCGGGAATTGTTATAGTCTTGACCAGGAAATACGATGCGGTTCAGATCTCCAGGATGAACGTCTGCGATTGAGTGCTGATTTGTGTCCTACTAGATATAAGTATCCTTGTAAGTCCAATTGAGGACGAGGAACTTGAGACGTACCCATCGACCATAGCAAAGATCAAGACCACCCATGAAGGCCATCGTACCGTCGACCAGACATAATTTCTCGTGATGAGCCCAATAGAGTACGGAGTCTTCAGTGGAACCATAAAGAGCACTGAGCGCATTTCCAGGCATCGAAGCTAGCGAAGATGCACTCAACTTGAGATTCTGCAGACCTTGAACGAAGTCTTGAGCCTGTTCGTCAATTCAGCACCGAAAGACAAATTGCTTTACCGTTTTAGATAAATCATGCTGAATTTCCACTTCATACATACCATATTTTGCTTATCCGGCAAGTGATCAGGATGACGGAACACGCAAATGTTGGGATGCAGTCCTTCCAGGTGATGCTTCGTATGCGCCGAGGAGACTGAAATAGGAGGCTCAATTAGCGGGGAGTCCTGTTCAAGCCGTTCTAGAGATGAGAAGATGGCCCATAGCCCAAGTTTTGTCATTGTCTTTGTCACTAGGTCGACAGACGCTGGGAGCATCGAGTGCAGGTAGTCAGGTACGGATGGGTTTAGGTACTTACGCGTCAAGGCCTGAGTAACCTCTGAATATGCGGTTAGCCAAGTTTTTAAGACGCCAAAACCGGACCTTGCAATCTTCTATCAACTGCTGCATATTACCTTTGTATACGATAATGTTCACTTTCACTCCTCGCTCGGCGGCGGCCTTTAGCATGTTGTCGATCCGGTACTGCTCGTTCTTCGCAGGCGGTCTCCGAAGATACAGCTCAGGGCTTAGCCACCAATCCAGTATCCATATGCTCTCTCTTGCTGACTCCAATGCCTTGCTGACGGCCCACATGTAACTACAGCCGTCGACGTACCACTTGACATGATTTCCGCTGGGTCTTTGCGGGGCAAAACTCATGTACCTGTTCTTTTTGTGCAGTTCATGAGCACCTGGGTGGCATTGACCTCCATCATGGGTGTGGGAGTGGATTTCGCTCATCGCTATTTTGGTTTTGAGGTCGTAGCCTAGCTTGTGCACCCCTTGTTGCAGCTTGTCGAACAGCGACATGCCACTTCCGGAGCCTTGCAGGGGATTTGGAGAGGATCCGATGCCTTGAGGCTGTCCAGATAGATGCGGTTGGTACGTTTGTGTTACGTTCTGAAAGGTTGATTAGCGGCCTGATCGCTCGTCAACTAATTTTGGGGGAAAGGGAAGAGAGCGCAGCACGTCAGTTTCAGCAAGTCCGAGCGAGCGATGGGAAGTTCGAACTGCTGGACAACTCCAACAGATCGAAAAGGATGAGAATCTGCTGCTAAAACACAGAGAATTTGCAGGCTCGAGGGGTCTACGCACAGAAGAGGCCGGCTGCTGGTCGTTGCCGGGTCGTCGTCCTGAGGTGAATTTGCGAAATGCATCTCCCAGAAAGCCGCGCTCACTCGTCTCTCCGCCCTGTCCATGGTATTCGCCGTACGCCAGATCGTCGTCTGCCATAGTACAATGCCTTTGAAAGGACGCACAATGTCAATGGATTGCTCGAAGCCTGAATGAAAGGTGGGGGCTTAGCTTTGCAAGTACGCGTCGCACGAGTCTGCCCCGCGCAGACTTGGCATGACGTTTCATGCTCGCCTCAGCCTCGCCGGCCGCCATAGAACTACGACACTTCCTGACTTCGGCTCCCTTGCCAGGGGCCCGCAAACCATGCGGCTTGCGGTTTAGATGCGCGCTTCCAGAATTTGAATGCTCGTTGCATCGACCACGTCTCGGACGCTACGGATCTACACTTTTCATGCGGCGGGACTTCACCCGACCGTCGGCCGGTCTTTGCTCGGCGTATAATTGCCAGGAGCGGGCTCCAGTTCCCGGAGCTTGCCCCTCCACTTCAATCTGCAGGTGACGTTCCTTCAGCCCGCGGACTGGGCCCAGTAATGAGATAGCGTTGTAATTATTACAAGATTCAACTGCCTAGATGCCGGGGGAGCTTCGTCCATAAATACGCCTTGTGTCCCTCCGACTATCTCATCGTGTGGAGACCTTGCTGCCACTGCCAACATCACCACCGCCTCCTCGTCCTCTTCCTCCTCAACCCATTCGCAGACCCAGTACCGTGCATCCCTTGCCATCACCACTGCCTCCCGTATCGCTACTGAAGTGCAGTGTGCTTGTCCATTGAGGTACGTCATCGGCAGGATGTCGGCTTCTAAGCTTGGAACCCAAGATCATCCAATTGCAACCCTCGATGCCTCGCTAGTTGACCGCCTCCCTGCGTCGTCCGCAACTCTCTTCGAGGGCAAAAAGAAAAAGAATCTCTCGTTTGAGGCTATAGCCAAGGAACTTGGCCGAGACGAAGTGGCTGTCGCAGCTCTCTTCTACGGACAGGCACAGGCCAATGCGCAAGACATTGAGAGACTTTCGAAGCTACTGGACATCGATCACGGACTGCTCTCGCAGCAACTATACCAATGGCCAGATCGCGGCCGGACGCTGGATATGCCACCCAAGGACCCCCTAATCTATAGGCTGTACGAGATTGTGCAAAACTACGGCTACGCGTACAAGGCCGTCCTGAACGAGAAGTTTGGCGACGGTATCATGAGCGCTATCTCGTTCACCACCCACGTGGAGAAGGAGACGGATGAGAAGGGCGATTGGGTCAAGATAACCTGGAGAGGAAAGTGGCTGCCCTTCACGAGGTTCTAAGACGAATGTTCAAGTTGTCGGGTTAAAAAAATACGAAGCGTGTTGGTGCAAAATGTCATGTTAATGGCGGTAAAGTGTTCATTTCCAATTAAATTGTACCTACATCCCCTTGGACCGCTCCGCATTTGTGATGACGCCGGAATGAGTGACTACATGAAGAGGGAAAGTTGAGGGTCGGATATGTGAGCTACCACAGATAGGTAAAGAAGGCTCACACGTAGCGTTCGAGACCTGAGGATCTCACAAGAGTGTGATGTAGAAAGTTGAATTCGACCCAGTGATGTCACATAATACGTTGTGGCAGATAATATCTTCCGCTGAGGAAGAGCAGATGTAACACAATGCTACTCAGGATCACATTGATCCTTAACGTTGCCATGTCGTCGACTTGAAAATAGCGACGCTCGCATACGTGCAAAGATAAGCTGATCGGCATGCACTATGAAGTGGACGCCAAGCAGAGCCTCGTACCAGGTTAGGGTAAATCCATTTGCTCCGGCAAGAGACTCAACGACGTATATGCTCGTCCATCCTCGAGAGGCCCCACTAATTATTCATAAAAGACCACCTAGATCCGTCTTTCGAACGAGGTGCCTCTGCAAAGTCAAAGGCTGGAAGTTTTTCTTCGCTCATTTCATCTAACATTATTGCTAACACATGTCTTGCACTTCAAGCTAAACAGTGGTCTAAACTATGGATCGGGGTCGTCACAATGGAGCACTCCCGAGATCCACGCCACCAAACCGACATCAGCATGCTCCGGTTCCGCTACGGCTCCAAGCAGGAGAGAGCTCTGGCCACCGATTAAAGACGGCTTGTTCGAATTGCAGACAGCAGAAAATCAAGTGCCGGACGAACGATGACTTAGTCACGCCTTGCGAACGATGCGCGCGAATGAGCCTCACATGTGCATACGAACCAAGACATGTTAGAGGACGACGACAACGCGACAAGGAGGCTCTCGCGCGTGCGCCAAAACGAATGCTAGTGGCGAAGTTGACTGGCGACGACAACCTTCGGACATCTATTGCTGCACGGTCAGCGTTATCCGCTCTGCCCGCTCCCAGTCCGCTGGCTGCTGGCGATTCCATTCATTCACGATCGAGTCGGTCGCAAAAAAGCTCTGGTATCACCTTTACCGACACTCCGATTGCCCATCCTTCTGTGGCAATCATAAGATCTGATCAGGAGCCTAGATTAACCAGCTCTGGGACAGACGTGATGCCGCCACCACCACATCCACCACATCTACATCCACAATACACCTATCAGTCTTCAGCACAAACATTGGCCCGGAGCGTCGACGGCCTTCAGCTTGACGCAGATGTGATTGACAACTTATTCAGCAAATACTTTCGATGCTACCATCCTTTTCTACCGTTGATCGATTCTTCTCTGAGACCAAATGATATCTACGCGCAATCGTCCTTTCTCTTCTGGTCTATACTGGCTGTTGCTTCGCGACGGTGGCCAAAGGATCCTGGCCTTATGCCCGCGTTGAGATCACGAGCGTTAACTCACGCAATGACATCAATTTTCTCGCCAACAACGGGAACGAGTACGATCACCGCGATTCTGCTATTGCTCAGTTGGAGCTTTCCTGAGACACAGACATATGATGAGATGCCGTATGTGTTTTCCTCCGCTTTGTTGCACGCGGCAATGAGGATTGGGATGAACAATCCTGAAGCAACCCAAGACTACTCGCGCATTAAACTGTCACTTTCAGAAGCCGAATGCAAGCGAAGGTTCCAACTTTATGCTCACTGCCTTGTACTGTATCAGCGGTAAGTTTCAACACTGTGCCACGCTTTGGCGAATGGGGAACTGATCAAGTCTTCAGATCATCATGCTGTATGGGGAATTCTTTTGGTCAGATAATGACACCTTTCTCTCAAAATTCACAACAATACATGGCGGCACTGCCTTTACCTCTGCGTTTCCAAATGGACGTCTCCGACATCCTCGTACGTGCTTCTATGGCCGTTGCAAAGAACGGCCTTGTCATCTCAAGCCAAGTTCAATGCTCTTCCTTCGACAGTCTACTACAAAATTATCTCGCAGAGCTTGCACTTTGCGAGTCGCGGCAGTCTGCGAAACTGTCGGCACTGGAGCTTCTATACTTGAAGATATCTGAGCTCATGTTGCACGCGTTCCAATTCTTCAAAACTCCAGCTGACAAGCACCTGGAGAGTTGGCGTCCCGCATTTGACTCTGCATGCGCACTTGTCCATCAGTTCAACGACTTAGTGAAGTCGATGCAAATTGATCTTTACGGCACCTTCTACGTTTACCACGGTGTCCTCCTTGCTGCATGCGTCATCTTGCGTTGCTTGAAAACGCCCTTCGCGGAATCGATCGGTGATTATTATTCCACAGCCCAGGCCCTACTCTTTTCCTCCATCAATATCCAAAGAAACATTTCTGTGGTCGAAGGAGACAAACCAGCGAAGAGTTCGTGGGGTTTGCAGAACTTATGGAGGAGCAATAGTGCGTTCAGGCATAGCGACGGTAGCTGGAACCTCGACTTGAGAGTACGCAGCCGGTTTAGCAGCAGCGTTCTGTATGACACCATGTGGTGGGTTCGTGAAGAGTTCACGGGCCAAAGCGGCGCATATGCGAAGAAGAGTGTCCCACCACCACGTACGTCCTTTCTACGAAAAGGCCCGTCGCATTCGAGCATTTCTTGCCGACTAAATCGTATCTGTAGTCTCAACGCCAGCGTTTGATAGTAACGAACCAGGCGCTTTCCTCACGTTAAGTGGGACCGACGTCTTCGCGCCGGATCTATTTGGCGACATGGCGTTCACGCAGGACTGGGTATTGAATGACTGGGAGGTCAACACAACAGGTCTCGAACAGTCTTGAATCCACTATCAATGTCTCTGAACACAATTTCCGAAAACGGTGATCAATCAGCATAAAGATCTCGATAATCCTCTGGAGGGTGATGACGAAAGTAAGGTTTCCGGGATAGTATTTTTTTTCCAGTGGATTGTTTCTGGCATTATCATTTTAGCGTGGCGTTGGCGGAACATTTCCTACACGTTGTCAGGCATTAGCACTGAAATAGCAATAGAATTGTCGACGTCAAGCCCCATGCGAGGGTGAAAAAGGTTATCATCGATCCTCGCTCTATTCAGTCTATCCGTATCCTTTAATCCATCATGGTATCGTCTCCTCCATTTACATCCGCTTTGCTGTTGTCCTGCTGTTCAAGGACAACGCCTCTGCCTCTTCCCTTGATTAGCTCTCTTCTCACTTCCGGCCCAATGTCCTTATGACCCCTCACAAGAAGCAAATCAAGCAATGCTTCTCTCTGGTCTTCTGTGATTTCGTCCCTGTATCTCTGTGCGAAAGCCAGCAGGCACTGATGCCATATTACCGGTAGCCTGCCTTCAATGCTGCTTGTATCGCTCACGTCCATTTGACCTGGAGCTGGCATCTTGAAGCGCAGAAAATGGAAAACCAAGGCGTCCACGGTCTGATACGGCAGAGCGTATCGCTTCTCGAGGAGCGTTTTTATAAATATATTTGTAGCACCGCCAGCTTCTGTGTGTACCGTCATCTGCTCGGCCGCTATTTCGCACAGGCGCGCAAGGGCATATGCCGAGTGCAGGACTGGCACTGACACACGCGCCAGCACCGAAGCCACGATGTGTGCTTCTCTCAATGTGCAATTATCCTCAACGAGCGGGAACAGGAAACCCCGGAAGAACTCCTTCGGCTTGTACAACGCCTTTTTCAGCGCATTGTACAGATGAACGTTCAGCTTCTTGTTCTCATTTATATCGTCGCGTACACGGTCAAGAAGAACACCGCCAAGAAAGCCCTGTGAGACGGCAGATTTCGAGGACACAAAGAGGCGCGTGGCCTGATATATAGCATTGGGCGTCCAGGTCTCGGGCCGTGTCAGAGGAATGATATGGGCCAGCATCGAAGGCGGAAGAGAGGGAAGGAGCTTGAAAGGCTTAGGAAGCTTGCCTGACTTATAGCGCGAGAGGATGAGGCCGACTTGAGTGTACACATCGACAGCCATTGGCGGCAGTTCTACTTCGTCGTCTTCCATAAAAGCAGGCCCGTCAAGATCGGCCGAGGGTTTGCCTCCGTTTGCTTCGAATTCTTCAATCTTGGCGAGAATTATATCTGCCAGATTTCTGCTGCCTCCTGCGCCCTGAATATTTCCCTCTTTTGCTGAAGTTCCGTCATTGTCTCCTCCCAAGCCACGTATTATCGAGTCGTCAAGTGTCGGTGGATTGAAACGATTAAATGCTTCTAGATCCTTTACATCCACTTCTTCTTCTATCATCTGGTCAAGATCGTCTCCAAATGGTTCTTCATCTTCCCATTGCGCTTGATCATCCTCGTCCTCGCTCTGCACGTCCCCTTCAAACCTCGAGTCGAATGAAAATGCTGGATTGCTCGAGGTTACGTATCTGCTTTTGCGCTCCTCTTCATCTTCGTCCGCGAGCTCCTGACCTATGCGCAGTATTTTACGTGAAGCTTTTGTGCCAATGACTTCGCTCTCTCCATTCTCGTCTCGTCGGTTGCGCTTCTTAGGAGCCTTTTGCTTGAACTTTTGAACGGGAGAATAATCTTCAGCAAGCGGATTATGGCGCGCGTCAGGTTGCGCAGGCCGAGGAACTTTTGGCATACTGATTACGTGGTAAGTGTAAAAGTGGTTTGCTTTCGCAAATTGTTATGCGATCAATGTGTGGGGTGAACTTTTTTTTTTAGAGGGTCGATTTTTGATCGGAGTTTGGACTAACCAAACGCCGATCGAACTCCTCTTCCACTTCTTGCATTGAATCTCGCGCGACATAGACGCGTTGAGGAGACGGAAAATTCCAAGAGCTCAGCACGACGCAACCTTTGGGCCCAATCACACGGAATTTGAACCATCTCATCTGCGAAGCTTATGCGATCAAGAAGATCCCTATAATGTCCGAATCACTGTCGCCAAATCGCGGCAATACGCCTTCAGCAGTCCCGACGTCCCATGTAGACTCTAGCCACGCACCCTCTGTGCCGTCACCGCTCAATCCAGCAGCGTCTGCTAAGCCAGTGCCAAAGCCTATCCAGCGTGAGCAGCGAGAGAAGAAAGACACACTAAAGAAGCGTGAGGCAACGGCTGGGCGAAGTGGCACTCCAGATGGCAAATCCGCAAGCAAGAAGCAGAAAGGCCTTTCAGTGCCATCGCCCATGCGCTACAGCATTCCCGAGCCCAAGCTGAGTGACTACGATCCACCGCGCGATACTGTTTTTGTCAGCCATGAGCCTATGCCTTTGTTCACTCCAGACGGAAAGACGGAGCTGCGCAGAGCATACGACCACGCGGAGAACAAGAGGGCATATCGATACTCGCCCTGCGTCGCAGACCCTCTTTTCCACCACAAGCAGTACTACCGCTCAACAGAGCAGCGGCCGTATGGTCCAAGAATGAGCATTGAGGATACAGATCGCTGGTTTCACTTCGATTCCACGGCGACGATCATCACGAACGAGAAGGGTTGGCGAATGTCGCGTGCAAATGTTTTCGCGCGGGAAGGTAGTTTATATTATGAAGTTAAGATCTTGAACGGCGTTCCAGCAGAAGGCCCTGTTATACCAACGGGACAAGAGAAAACACCCCAGCCACACATACGGATGGGTTGGGCACGAAGGGAAGCGCCCCTTGATGCGCCCGTCGGCTTCGACGGCTATAGCTATGGCATTACGGACATACGCTTTGAAACCATGCATCGCTCTCGCGCCGGTAAAATAATGCTTCCTCAACCGAAGTCAAAGTCAAAACCCAAATCGAAGACCGCAAACCCTCCGCCAGTGCACGAGAACGACCACGTACGGACGGGCGACGTTATCGGCCTCCTCATCAAGCTTCCCTCCCTCGCGCTCCACAGAAAAGTTGTAGAGGGCATCTACAACCCTGCTGTCGATGTCTCCGATGGCTTCGATGAACCACCCTCTGGCGCCGATGATATCATTCGTGATCGCATTCCTGTTCCCTTTAGAGGAAACGTTTACTTCGAGCAGTTCGAGTATCAAGCTACAAAACCTATGGAAGGCTACTCTGATAGGGGTCCGTACAATAAAGTCACACCGCATCCGAACCACGAAGATGTGCAGCTTCGAAGTTTACCCGGAAGTGAGATCAGAGTGTACAAGAACGGTCAGTTGATAGGAACTGCGTTTGAGAAGTTGCTCGCGTTCTTACCGCCAGCGTCAACCGTTCCCGTAGGACAGGGACAAGGCGCGAGGAGTGGCTTTGATGACGGAAGTTTGGGCTACTATCCAGCTGTCGCTGCGTTTTGTGGGGGGATTGCGCAAGTCAACTTTGGTCCTGATTTTTGGTTCCCGCCTGTGGATCTCGGACTCGGAAGTGCTTCAGACGGTACCTCCGCCGGACGAGAAGGGGATGTAGCGATGGGAGGGACAAACGAAGAGGTCCAAGACGAAGTGGCGCGGAAAAGGAGGGTCAGAGGCATAGGCGAGAGGTGGCGTGAGCAGATTGCGGAAGACATTGTATGGGACATCATCGATGAGGTCGATTTTTACGTGCAAGACGGAGGTCCTCAGTACGTCCCTGAAAAGCCGGGTACGAGCACCGGGACAGCAGCTCCGATGGCCAGGGGCATCACGGGACGAGAAGACTGAGAGACTCACAAGTTTTCCATGCGCAGCAGTTCTGCAAGGCATACTCTCAATGAGCAAGCACGATAGTTTTGTCGAAAACCTCCCAGGATGAGCAAGCGCTTATGACCCAATGTGAAGCACATAGCGCGAATGCTGGCGATTTCAATTGAAAGTGTTTCCATTGCAAAATCAGACGAAGGGCCCTAGTTTTTCCTATCCACCTGACGACGTGCCACAAATAAAGAAAGTCCCCCCGGAAAAGGCTACATCGGCGACTGGGGCATGTCGAGCGTCAAACAACTGATACGACGAACGAGAACCGCAATATCGTGTTTGACCACGCACCTCTCGCGTGACTCTTCCGTTCTTCTTTAGGTCGTTCGGTTGTAGGAACATACAGACTCCTTTCCCTCCTCTACTCTGTCAACTCAATGCTACTACTGTATGTCGATCAATGCTTGCATTGTCGAAGCCTGACACCATCCTCCCCTCTTCTCCTCGACGTAGCAAATATTGATTCAACGATGGGTTTTGGAGCGATGTCAAGATCGTAAGGCACGAGCGTGATGCGCATTTCATGGACAACGCGCAGCACATCGTGGACACATAGGCCACAGTGTGAATGTTTGTATGAGGAAGTCCCATTGTCACTTGATTGCAGATTGAACGAGGAACGGAGTGCTTAATAAAGACTAGGCCTGCGCGCGCATTGCGTTAAGGATCGTTGACTGCTGCAGAGCGACATTCAGAGCTTCGGCCATACGAGCTTTTTAAAGTGTAAACGAACTGTAAATGTTTAGCCCAAACCTGCCAAGACTTAGTGTGGTGAGCAGAAGAGAAGCAACATCCCAAACTATGTCATTAGCATAACCGTTCTCGTGATGCGTCTAAAATCTACTTTTCCTCATGCCGCTAAATGTTTCTCGAACTAAGCTTATGTGCTGATATCCCAATGCATCATATTTGCATTTTTCAACCGGTTAATCATATGGTGAAGGTGCCGCTGTAGCCAGGGACATGCATGAAGTTTGCTTGCAAAGGAGTTACGCTGATCTGACCCTCCTTTACTGCCCAGCCATCATTGCCCGGGCCAGCTTTTTCCACGGAGTCATACACGTCCTTGAACTTTGGCGTCCACTTGAAATGCTTATGCGTGTACCTCAGATGCTTGCCTTGATCTGATCCCTCCTGCAACGCCTTCATCATGGCAGCTGGCCGCTCCGAGCTCATCGACTCGGACCGACGTATCTCTTGCTCGGTCTCATTCGCGTCTTTGTCCTCTTCAGAGGAGACTTCCACTTCTGTAAAACAGGAGCCGCTCGTCCATGCGTTCTGCAGCATGTGTGTCCATACGACCTCCCGCTTTTCGGCGTTTTCCAGCAGAGGTACGTTGACGGTATATACGCCAACTCGGTCGTCCCACTGTTTGTACAGCGCCTCAATCACCCTGATGGACGCTTTGCAGGCGCCGGCGATGATTTTGGGGTCGTGATTGCGATCAAAGAAGGCGTATGAGAGCGCTATCGCCCGCTTTCCGCACACGGCCGCCTCTAGCGCACCACCCAACGTTCCCGACGACAGCGCAAACACAGCTGTGGTGTTTCGCCCATAGTTCGGGCCGGACACTACGAGGTCAACCGGCCCGCGCTCCTTAAAATAGTGAAACAGGCCGATCTGTATACAGCTCGCCGGTGTGCTATCCACCAGGATCCATTCCTCCTCCTGACTCGAGGCGGGCAGGGGTTTATCCGATATGTGTCCGTCATCGCAGTTCAATGTATTTTCGGTGGATGGAGGAGGAGGTCGGTAGTACGATGGTCTTATCGACTGCCCCACAATGTGTGCTTTGCCGATCCACGAGCGCTGGGTGTTTGGAAGGCAGACAGAGACGGTGTGGCCATTCGCCTGCAACGCGCGCACGAAGCTGAGGACGTATGGTGAAGACTTGGACGAGGGCGGTCCGTCGTCGTTTGTCACTAGAATGTGCATCGCGAAATCTTAAGACGTCGGTCAAGGTATTACCGAACCACGCGGCCTACAGTGACAGAAACGGAAGTCAAGAAGAGGAGATTCGAAGAGAAAAGGCTGGTGCTCGGGCTACAAAATCACAAGGACTAGTCGTGACTGTCCGCTGCTGGCCTCAGTGGGAAGGAAAAAAAATTCAAATCAACTGAGGAATCACACTTTGCCTGTGCCGGCATGCATTGGTGCCAATGACGGGGCGACAAAATCTTGAACCATTATGCATGAGCATGACGATGATCCAGGTACCGAAGCTGGAGCAACTTCACGTGACGTGCTCTGGGGAGCTTTGAAATCTCAGGCTCCCTCCGATCTTCGGCGACATTCCGCGCTCCGCCTCCGACGTGGCTGTGGCACTTGTCGTGCTTGTTGAGCTCCAGTGTGCACCACATTTTACATCGTCCTTGCAGAAGTGGAGTGTCCCCCTGCTGTGCCCGGCAGTAGTACTTGGGCCAAAGTAACTGTGATAAGGATGATGATAATAGTACCACAGTAATAGCAATAATAGCAAGAAGTAAAACAACAACAACGATTGTGATGATGAGGAGAGAGCAGGCCACGCTTAGCTGTCTGCGCCGTCCTGCTTAAGTGGCTGCAGTAGCCCGCACCTTCAACGACGATGCAAGGAGTTGCGTACCTGTTGTGGTGGCGGCCGCCAAGGGCAGATCTATTTTCAGACGACTGATAACGACTGTGCGGCAGCCAGGCTCACCGGCCGGGAATGGATGCACGGAAATGGAATCTTGTTGACAACGTGTCAGGTCTACAGAACAGTTCCAGCGTACGAAACTATGATCGTTTGTGCTTCTTCCAGCAATCAAACAGCCGTGAATCATCTGGCACGAAAGGAGGCGATGGACCGGAGCACGGATGGGTATTGGTGCTTGCAGGGCTCGTCCGCTGTATGGGGAGGTGTAAGTTGCTGTGCTGGCCTACAGAGATGCTGATTAGGGAAAGGCTTGTGTGCAGGGAAGGGTGGGAAAGAGATGACGCGAACGATGATGCTTGTGCTGTTGTTGTTGTTGTTGTTGTCGACGGCGGCGGCGGCGGCGCTGTCATCGTGGCAGGAGGGCCAGAAGTACAGTCCAACAGAGCAGTGCAGTAGTGACGAAGGGAGTGGAAGACGCAGTCGGAGAGAACGAGCAGGCCGGTTGGCTTCAGCCTTCCAACGATGCTCCGCACCCTGCGGCGGCGGCGGCGGCGGCGGCCCAGGCTCACCCCCTCGGCCGTGCATTGGTTTCCTTGCCAACCATGTCCAGCCCCAAGCCCACAAACTTTGGCCGTGTCTCTGGGCAAATTTCTGGAGGCGTCCAGCACAGCGCCCAAATATGGCCCCGCCAATGACGATAATCCTCCCATTCTAATTATGGGCCCTGATACACTGTCGCTCAGCGCTACCGGGGTGACACAGTATAGTACGGCGGCCACACAAGCGCCAGGCCGGCGAATTTTGCTCAGGAACTACCGCGCCAGTCTCGAATACGGATCCCCACCTGGATCGCCCGCCTGAACTGGCAACTGTGTAAGATTCAGGTACAGCAGACAGACGTATATAACTGGAGCGTACCGCCGTGGGACCATACGTCTTTCCCTTCTCTCTCCTCTGTCATCTGCCCTACTTGATACCCCTCCAAGCTTTGCCCTTCGCCCAGTCGTCCAGTTCAATTGGCGTGAGTAGATGCCACACCCCGCTTCTGCAGTTGCTTGCCCAAAAAAGAGTGGAGTATGCTGACCGCCATAACTATATAGCTGCCACTTGTCGCCAGCGTGCACACGGCAGCCTCGTCAAAATCCACTCATCTTCACAAACGCCCTCCGCTTCCCTGCAAAATGGTTATCGCAGTCCCAGGTGCTTCCCTTGAGGGTAAGGTCGCCCTTGTAACCGGTGGTGGCCGTGGTATCGGTCGAGGCGTGTGTCTCGAGCTCGGCAAGCGTGGTGCCTCAGTCGTCGTCAACTACGTCTCGTCCGAAGGCCCCGCACAAGAGGTCTGCAAGCTCATCGAGGGCTACGGCAATGGCGCCAAAGCTGTCGCAATCCAGGCCGACGTGTCCAAAGTGCCTGAGATCCGGCGCCTGTTCGCTGAAGCCAAGAAGGCCTTTGGCAAAATCGACATTGTCATGTCAAACTCGGGCACCGAGTCGTGGGACAAGACTGAGGAGATCACCGAAGAGAAGTACGACCACGTCTTCAACCTGAATGCGCGTGCCCAGTTCTTCGTCGGCCAGGAGGCCTACAAGGTCATGGAGGACAACGGCAGAATCATCCTCATGACCTCCATCGCCGCCGGTCTTATGGGCGTCAAGGATCACGCTTTGTACAACGCATCGAAGATGGCCGTGCGCGGCTTCGTCAAGGCATTTGCAACCGACTTTGGCAAGAGAGGCATCACTTGCAACGGTATTGCCCCGGGTGGCATCAAGTCCGACATGTTCGCAGAGAACGCGTGGCACTACATCCCAGGTGCCACGCCAGACTTCCCCAAGGAGGAGATCGAAAGGCTGATGGCTTCACACTGCCCAATGGGCCGCTGTGCTGTGCCAGAGGATGTCGCTCGAGTTGTGGCCTTCCTCGCTTCCCCAGATAGCGAGTGGGTGAACGGTACGTTGTTATATGTTTATATCTGATCCTCTATTCTCGCAATGTACGCGGAATGCTGACACTTTATGCGCAGGTGAAATCATCACCATCTCCGGCGGCTCCTCCCAGTAGACGCCATAATTAAACAGCAAAGTGACTTCGTCCCTGAATAACCTCATGCCTTACAAAAGATATTGATAGACCAATTGCTTCAAGGAAGAAAAAAAGAGCTGCATCGTTATGGCCACTGGGTAGTTGACGAACGCCGGTCAGGCTTGGGGTTTCGGGGTCGAATTCCAGGAGCTTAGCGAGATTCTCACACCCATCGTAACGAAAGTATTCTGATGGGTATGCTTTTATGTCGTGATGTGTCAGATATGCTGTTGAAGAACTAGTCTAGATGAAGATATTAAACTGCCGTTTTGGCACGTCATCATTTTGTGCGTCTCTTCTATCTCTAACTTCCACTTTCCAGAACGCCACCCTGGTAATGTGCTTAAACATGCTCAGGATGTTTTACTAGTCCCTATCACTGTTGGCCATGTTCAGTGGCTTTATAGGTCAAAAGATAAATGTGTGTTGACCAGTTTTCTCAAACGCCGGTCGTTAGATTGGATTGTAGGACGAATTTCACCTGGACTTCTAACAGTTCCTGCCTTGAGTTCAGATTTTTCAGCCTCGCATGCCGGACGCGCACATGATCCACCGCTCAGGATATCTTTACCCTAATCTTAAGGACACGATCGCAGTTCTAGAGGATATGCTTTGATTGCTAAGTAGGCTCGATAGCTTACTGACAAGCCAAGGTTTATATTGAGTGCTGACGCTTATAGCCACACATGAAGGAGATGCATAGGCAAGACACCACGAGGCCCTATGCATCTCCTTCATCAGGGAGTGAGCATGCATAATGTCAACTCGGTATATCATTCGCTTGATCCACTACAACTCTTGCGCAATGGCTCTTCTTGTGAGTCCAGTAATCACGGTCTGGACACTACCAAATCCATGGGCCTTGCCAAAAGGGAAAGTCAATTCGTATTCGAGAAGTCGTAAGGACTCAATAACTCGTGTTTGGAACATCCACTCAAACACTTAAAACACACGTACAGAAGATAATTGATACGTTCATGTATAAAGAGAAGAACAGCGGAACAAGAATAGAAGGTCGATGTTAAGACGCGGGTCTTGTCATGAAGAAACATGTGTCAAGCCTCAGCTTGATGGGTCGTCAAATCATTTTATATTATTGGATGTACAATAACAGTTGATCGCTTAATAGAATCCCTTGAAGCAGTCCTCTCCTTTGGCAACAACTTGTTCGACTGCCAATTTGATAGCCATCTCACCACCTACGACATCAAAGGCCATGCCGATGGTGCCATCGTTTTTGATGCATTCAAGTATTGTCTGCGCTACATCAGCGCGAGCGATTGGAGTTCCTAGATGTACGTGTCCAGCACTGATGGTGCCCTTCGCACCGTCGTCGGTAAGATGACCCGGACGGACTATGGTGTAATCCAGCCCTCTCTTATCATTGCCAGTCACAAGTTCTTTGTCTGCAGCGAATTTGGCACGCATATATGGTCCTATAGCAGACCACACTTTCTCCGATTGCTGGTGGTCGTCATCGTTGTACCACGAAGGTGGATCGAGGTTTCTGTCCCGCAAGTCTAACGCCGAGACGATGATGAATCGTTTGATGTGTTCCTTTGCGCATGCATCCATGACCTTGATAGCCCCAAGGTGGTCGACAGATTCAGTGCGGCTTCGGTCTCCCCCTCCGGCACCTGCTGACCAGATTACGACGTCCACGGGCAAGCACTTGTGGAAAGTTGCCGCAAGTTCATCGACGCTGGCATCCTCGACAGACTTCACGATTGGCTCGGCACCAAGGGCCTCAACTGCGGATTTTTGATCTGGATTGCGAATAAGGCTGTAAACCTTCCACGCTGGAGTGGCTCCCGTCAAAAGAGGTGTGAGAGCACGGCTGACTTTGCCGTTGCCTCCGATGATCAAAGCAGTTTTCGTCATGTTGATAATTGATATATAACAGAAGCCTGGCGTTCTTTGTTGATGCGTTCAAGTGGGGGTTGCTCAGAGTTCTACGAGCGGGCTGGATTTATATAGAGCCCGAGACAGTCTCGATGACGTCGAGGGATCAGATCTGCCCCGAGATCTGATCCGCAATCGAGACTATAGGTCAACCTACATTAGCCTCCGCCTCATCCTCCAATTCGTATATTACGTAGAAAAGATACAGGGACGAACATCACTCTGTTGACTAGGACTAATTTCCCCAAGAACAAGGAAGTAAGATTACCTTAGCAATACGAACTGGCAACATTCAAGTTAAGTTAGTCTGCCATGAATGACGCATTACGTTGCGCGCCGGGAGAATCAAAGTACCTCTCTCAGCACTATGTGAGCGATCATCCTGCACGATTTGCGATCCACCCTAACGTTAGCGGACGTAGATCATGGCCGAAAGAGATCGGAAGAGCCACAGCGACCCTTGCACTGCCACAGCCCCCTTGCCACTCTTGCAATTCTCCTGTTTTTCTTGCTTTGAACAAACCACGTCCAAAGTCATGATCGTCTGGCACGTAAATTTCATTGCATAGTAATGTCTGCAGACTCCAGCGCCGGCAATTAACTGGCTCCTGCTTCTATAGACATGAGCCGTACCAGTTCAGCAGCGAATCAAGCGCGTGTTTCTCCCACCTTCCCTGCTTACCCAGACTCGTCGATATGATTCAAATTCCTTCCATTGCCGTATAGATATATATCCGAAGATTTTCTTTTCAGCTCCACACGATCGAATTTTCTCAAAATCAAAATCCTATATCGTCTCTGCAATTCTCGCTGCCCCAACCCTCTTTTTCATCGTTCTCCACAATCAGTGATGCGACACCATTGTTAGGCATGGATCTCTATCAATTTGATTTTTGATAACCTTGGCCAGTAGCAAGCTCCAGAAAAGCCGGTGTCTAAAGTGTTTAACCCCTTCCTATTTACTGAGATATTTTTGCTCTCTTGTTGTTAGTCACGCTCATCGGCCAAATTAAAATTAGCATCCGTAAATATGCACTGGTCACAGCTTTCATGAAATAAGGGCAAAACCAAGGGACATTTTGAGTTCAATCTGAGTGACAATTTACAAGATAAGATTGTCAATTAAGTTCGCTTATAGTTGAAATTAATTAACAGAATTTCTCGCGCAGCCCATGCAGTATTCCCTTGCATCAAACAAGGGCTTCTTTGCGGTGATTTATAGTCCTTAGAGATTCTACGTTTACCTCAAATTCTGGGCAAATCTTTGACAGCTCAACATCCTTGACCTTTTCGTGGGCTCTATAGCTTGGCCTTCGCAGCCTCCTCTTCGGCTTTAACTTGGTCACGAAGGACTTTACGCAAAATTTTGCCGGACTGCTCATCATTAGTAATAGACTTAGGAGACAGGCTTCAGCAGCAAACTCACTGGATTCTTTGGAATCGCATCCACAAAACGTACGCCACCCGCGAGTCGTTTGTGAGGTGCCACTTGATTCGCAAGCCAATCTTGGATCTCCTTCTCAGTTGCTTTCTTGCCTTGGTTGAGAACAACGTATGCCCGTGGTGCCTCATCAAAGCCCGCTGGAACACCAATGACTGCAGCGTCCGCGATCGCATCGTGATCCAACAAAAGTGCTTCGAGCTCGGCTGGAGCAACTTGATTACCCTTGACCTTGATCAATTCCTTCTTCCGGTCGACGATGAAGAACTTTCCGTCCTGGTCGTACCAAGCTATGTCGCCTGTCTTGAGCCAGCCATCAGGGGTGATCGTTTCCTTGGTCGCCTCAGGTTTACGCCAGTAACCTTTCATAACGTTCGGACCACGCACCCAGATTTCACCACGCTCTCCTTGCTTCACCTCGTTGCCATTTTCATCCACAAGTTTGGCTTCACAATTGGTATTGAGTTCGCCAACACTGAAACTTTCACTATACTCGTCTGGATTCCAGCCCATTGCAGAACACGTAACTTCAGTCATGCCCCAGCCTTGTTTTACGTTGATGCGGCCGGGTGGCCATAACTTTTCGAGTTCTACGCAGACTTCTCGTCCGAGTGGAGCCGCACCCGAACCAACCCTCTCAATACTGCTCAGATCGAACTTGCGTGTGGCAGGGTGCTTCGCCATCGCGACCACAACGGGTGGGACGAGGACGAGTTGCGTTATCCGGAACTTTTGAATGTATTCAAGCATAAGCATGAAGTCAAACCGTGGCATCATGTACACAGGCGTCAAATTCTTGACAGCGTTGATGCCAAAAATCGTTTGCGCCATGGCATGATACATTGGTAAGAAACAAAGAAGCCGCGTTCTTGCTTTTATTGCTTCGTAGTCTTTCGCTAGTCTTGAAAGATGATCCATCTGCTCAGCGTTGGCGATATAGTTCCTGTGAGTGATCATCACACCCTTTGGAACACCTGTGGTGCCAGATGAGTAGTTCAAGGCCACTACGGTGTCTTTAATCAGCTGGGGATTCAATTCGTCCCAATGGAATTTTTGGCCTTCTGCTTCAGATGCTAACAGACGAGACCAGTGTCGGAAGCCACCTTGATCCTTTCCTCGATTCTCGAAAGTGGCATAGCCGTCGTCAAAGTTGAAAATTCGATCAACAGGCAAACCGGCCAGTTTTGCGCCTTCGGACGCTGTGTCAAGACTAGCTTCGCTAGTGATGAGAAAACGAGCTCCCGAATCCGTCAACTGGTAAGCAAGTTCGCGTGGTGTATAAGTTGGATTTGCGCCTAGATAGTCCACCAATCAGCAAAGACGATATTCTTGCCTTCAATATGGAGTATGTAGCAATGGAAGCCAGAAGAAATACGAAACCCACCAGTGAAGATGCCTCCAGCCATTATCGTTCCGATGATTACCACAGGGAAAAACAAAGTATTGCCGGAGAACAACAGAACTCGGTCTCCCTTCTGCAACCCATTGGCACGAAGTCCAGCTGCAAGCCGCTGGCAGTACAAACGGAGGGAGCTCTGAGTGAGATAATGTGTGTCTGGTGTTTTGGCTTCTATCAACAATGGTTTATCAGACAGTGGCTGCGTTGGTGAGCCGAACAAATATGTCGGCAATACAACATCAGGTAGCGGTGTTGTCCAACGCGATTTAAGAGGCATTGTGGGTATGGCTTTTGACGAAAAGGGAATTGGACTCCACGGATGACTTTAGCACAGATAGGGATGGAAGATCAAAGGCCGATAAACGAAGGGGCCGAAAATGCTATTGCGACTTTCACAGATTTTGATATATATTGAACAAGGTAGGATATGTAATCGCACTGGAACTGAGAATTGGAAATGTAGAAACAAAAAACTAAAGAAAAAAAAAATGCGACTATGAAGCGATCTCTGGCTTGAGCAGCCTAGTCGCACAACATGACATAGGTATCAGCATTTGGAAGCCGAATTGCCAATCTGCGGGGATGGTAGCGCCGGGCCTCCGCAGTGAACTGCCGAGGCACTGCCAGATGAGTTCGAATTTAAAAGACGCTTCCAAAGCTGGCCAGACGAGAAAGGAAATCAAGGCAATAGAAATCTCAAAAGTCCTCTCAGGATTTTCACCAGCGGCACTGGATACAGTATACAAAGTATGGAAATATCGCGCAGGTGGTCCTGGGTGCCAATCAAAAAATTGAGCATGGATACTTGAGATGCAGGAGGCCTAATGGGACTGCTTGAGTAGAAGAGCTCTCAATTTAAGAAAACCAGACAATGGATCAACCGAGAGCCAGGGCGCGGTCTAGACGACAGAGGCTTAGCAATTCACTGTTGATGTGTTGATGCGACATTCCACGAATTCGCAAAAGTTGCCTGTTCAAGTGGAATGGTGCCTTAGTTCTAAGGCCTCCTAGCCTCACCGTCCATTGGCCCTCCCGTTGCCTCGAAGTTTCAACTTCCAAAACCTTCCACAGTAGAAACAGAAAAGGTCCGTTCTCAAGCACCGATTCATGCAACAGGATGGAATGTTCGTCGTTTCAGCCCATGAATTCTTCTTCGAAACGCTCCAAGATTCAGTTGGCGAATCGGCGATTGTCTCGATCCGTTGTTGCCTTGCGAGACTGTAAACTGCCTTTTCTAGATTGGCCCTCCCAAAAGTCACCTACTGATTGCAGCAAGCACTTGAGAATGGCAAGACTTAGCCATTTTCTTACTGATAAATTGTAAGCATGCAACGATAAGAGATCAGCTTACCCGACACTCGGCATATCGTTGTGGTTAGAATTGGTCTTGTAGCGATCCTCCATTTGCCCTACGAGGAATCGATTTGAGACAAATACGATACGCTAGGCCAGGCACTTCGAACAACAACCAAAGTTAGTAATTTTTTCGAGTATCCAATCCCATCACGATTCTTTCGAACAGTTGATTCTGTCCGTGCAGTGGCAACACCGATTATCTTTTGTCGTCCGTGTTCCCTTCGGATGCTCAACCCTTGTCGGATAGCACGGCATCGTCTGAGATGGAGATCTGAATCGTGCGCTATCTCTCGAGTCCATGCTTCGAAACCGGATGTTGCTCTTCGAGGTTATGCCTCCACAATACTCGTTCGGGCTGTGCTGGCGCATAGTTCCTGCTCTGAAAGACTGTTATAGATCCCGGTTTCGACCTTTAGCGGTTTCTGTTCCCAAGATTGTTTCCGTCCACGATCGTCGCGATCCCAATGGTCCAAAATGTTTGCTCTGTTTGTGACAAATTGAGAATTTGGCAAGGCTCCTGTCTCCAAACCCATTCGACGGCTCAGCTTATGTCTGGTCTTGCAACTTTGCCACTCAGGATATCCATGGGCCTTTCTGGTGTAGTCCAATCACACGTCTCTGATGCAAAGATGCATGGCTTTTGGCAAAATTCTTACGGCCGACTTGAGAGATCAAGCTTTCCAAGAAGAACACACAGCCTTGATCAAGATTTGTATAAGTAGCAGCCATGCCTTGAGGGTCTTGGTATTCTCTCATCATCATCATCATCATCAGCATCTTCTAGCTTCGGCAGTCTCTCTCAATTCTCTTTTCATCTCTTTATCCTGCTGTGCGGGTAATTTAATTAGATTTTTTTAACTTATCTTTATCTTTACCAGAACTTCTCACGTTCAGTTCACAATAGTCAAAATGAAGTACTCGTACGCCTTCTTGGCTCTTGCCTCTTATGTCTCTGCTCATGGTGTCATCACCGCTGTGACTGGTGCCAATGGTGTTACTATGCCTGGTCTTTCCGGTTAGTATACAGAATGATTATCTTGCTGAAATCTCTGACCACACAATTAGTTATTGACGGCACCCCACGTGACTGTGCCACTCCCGCCTGCGGCTCTGAGGCCGACACTTCCATCATCCGCTCCAAAGAGCTGGGCACAAGCAAAGCTTCTGCTCTGGGACGCACTAACGGTGGCGGTCCGGTTGATGCTGAAGCTGCCATTGCCACCTTCATGGGTACAAGCACTGCAAACAAGAAGCGCGGTCTCGCCAATCTCCTAGGGGGTGGAAACAGTGCTTCCGGCGCTTCGTCCGCGGGCACCAAAACCGCCAAGGGAACGACAGAGCAGGGTGTTGCTAAGGCGGCTGGCACTGGCAAAACCTCTGGTCTGCCGACAACTGCGGATGACGGTACCATCACTATGACCTTTCACCAGGTCAACCAGGACGGTGCTGGCCCTCTTACTGCCCAGATCGATGCTACCTCTGGTGGCACCGACCCATCTGCATTCAAGGATGCTCAAGTCACTCAGAATGTTCCAGGCATTGGCATCGGCGGTCTTTCTGCAGCTACAACGACCGACTTCCCAGTCAAGGTTCAGATGCCCGCTGGCATGACCTGCTCTGCTAATGT
Source organism: Verruconis gallopava (assembly GCF_000836295.1). Taxonomy (NCBI): domain Eukaryota; kingdom Fungi; phylum Ascomycota; class Dothideomycetes; order Venturiales; family Sympoventuriaceae; genus Verruconis; species Verruconis gallopava. The sequence continues at coordinate 522,878 of NW_015622152.1, forward strand.
TGGCGGCGCCTCAAATGTTTGCATCGTCCGTCTTCAGAACTCGGCACTTGCAGGTCCGTTCGGTGGCTCTGCCGCATTCACCCAGTCTCCTGCTGCTCGCAAGCGAGCCATTGAGTACGTTGATGACCCAATCTCTCACAGTTAAAAAGCTAATCTTGTTCACAGGTACAACCTGCGCAAGCGCCACATCGCTCGTGGTCTCCTGGGTAAGGCCGAGGAGGAGGCATAGGTTCTAGTGGTTTGAAGGTTTTATGGGGTTTTGGAATGGTTATAAGTTCTTGAACGCGCCGCTGCGTACTGTGTGCGAGGTCTTGCGCGGGAAAGCTTATTACACGGCCGTTGTTAGAAAAGATAGCTGAATGAACATTTCCTTTTTCTACTGTTCTTCTAGCTTTGCAACGTAAAACCGTATACACCTACAACTAAGATCAGGAGATGTCTTCCAGTGACTTGCCTGTTTTGGATGAGCTTGCGAAGTCGACTGATGAAACTGATAAAAACGGGGCTAACAAACGTTGAGAACCGATGTGGCCAAGCAACGACACTGCTTAGTTTCGAAATAAAAACAAAACATTTGCACGGAGCTACGGCTTGGCAGGACCCGATAGAATACGGCCGAAACTTAGGTCAGTGAGACAGCCTGAGTTTCAGCCTTGCACATGATCTTTGAGTTCCTTCATGTTCGCGCTGTAGGTGACGGAGCTATGCAAAATACGAAGTCGGGAGCAACGATTAAGTCCAGATGGCCTAAGCCAGAGAAACATGTTGCAATGACCCAATGCTTTCGCGCAATAATAGAGGAGTCAATTAGAGCACTCTGGCTTCCTTAAAGAGGATAATTCCCAAATGTCTATGGTACTATGGATCTGTGCCGGAAATGTAACATATACACCGCGTTAACTAGCATAGAATTAAAAAATGAATAACAATGCGAGAATTAAGGGATGACTTGATTCTCAAATAGCAGACCAAAATATCGCGAGGATCATTCATTACTTAGATAAATGAGTCTCGCGATAGTATATATGAAGTTTCGTACTCGGTCCGTTTTGATTTATTATCCGCTCAGGTCACCATTTAACTCCCAATAGCTAGTTGTGGGAAAAAATCCCAACGAGGTTTCGGCCCTTATGCAACGACTGACTTCCTAACCTCTACATATATGATTTGGTAGTTATGCTGTTTTCTCATTGCATATACTTCTCGGTAGAAAACAAGAGCATCAGTATCTAGAACTACATCACTGCGTACCAGCTAATTGCATGCGGCTTGCGTCACGAAGACCATTGCGAAGGGTCATTTTCTACTCAGTAGTTCGGCATTTGGTTTAATAAAAGTAAATGAATATAGGGACTTCATGCCTTCAACATTCACCGGACTTGACTGTGATTTCAACCTAGACTCAACCGCAAGCCCAATTTGATCGCGAGTCCGCCGTCCTTCTGGATGCTCTAAACTTACGCGCCAAGTGCCGCAGTTGAGGGTGGTCAGACCGTCAGGTGCGAGCATTGGAGTTCCTGTATCTGGGATGAGTACAAACTATCAACCAAATTCAAGAATGCAGGTTCAGGTGTGCGATGGTCATTTATAAGTTTGACAACACCTAGATGGACACAGCATCGTTCAGTGGATTGACAGATTAAAGAATGCTTTTGTGTAATCATGAGGATTAGGAAAACACCAAGTATAAAAGCGAACGTACCGCTTCCTATATGACTCTAGTTCCACATCTCTTGTCACCAGATTTGAACTTGAGATGGCTTAAAGGTATGCTTCGTAGTTGTATACGGGGAGGAGGGACAGCGAAAATATTGAGATCAGAATTACAGACTCAGAAGAAATTAAGTGCGAATTGAGATCCACACTTGTGGCGCATGGTCGAAGGTGGCTTGCAAGTGGACTTTACCCTACCTGACGCACTTCGTCACCCCTCCACAGCAAGCTATAAGCTACATATTATTCGGCTGCCTCACGAGCATACCAAAATCCAGTCCACTCCTCGACAAATTCCCCAATCTTCTCACCAGCGAGAAATATGTCTGAGGCGCCAATCGTGCTTGACGGAGGCACTGGTTTCCTCAAAGCAGGTTTCGCTGGCCAGGTGTGTGCTTGCAGGTGGGCGCAGTATGTACCGTAAAGAAGCTGACAGGGCGTCTTCAATGTAGAACTTTCCGGATCACCAGTACCCTTCCATAGTCGGTCGACCGATACTCCGATCAGAGGAACGAGATGCGACACTGGGTGATGTCGTCATCAAGGACATCATGTGCGGCGACGAGGCCGCCGCCGCCCGCTCGATGTTGCAAATCACCTATCCAGTAGGATACGCGGGCAGATTCAGAGAATTTCAGGAGCTGATGTAGATGATAGATGGAAAATGGTATTGTAAAACGCTGGGACGATATGCAACACCTTTGGGACTACACCTTCTTCGAGAAAATGCGCCTAGATCCCACCGGTCGCAAGATCCTGCTCACAGAGCCACCACTTAACCCGCTCAAGAACCGCGAACAAATGTGCGAAGTCATGTTCGAGCGCTACGGATTTGGTGGCGTTTACGTCGCCATCCAGGCAGTGCTCGCGTTGTACGCCCAGGGTCTCAGCTCAGGTGTCGTTGTTGACAGTGGAGATGGTGTTACGCACATTGTGCCTGTATACGAGAGCACCGTACTAAATCACTTGACAAGACGTTTAGACGTTGCAGGAAGAGACGTGACAAGGAATCTGATCTCTTTACTTTTGCGCAGAGGCTATGCACTCAACAGAACAGCGGATTTTGAGACAGTGCGCCAGATCAAGGAGAAGCTTTGCTACGTTTCATATGATCTCGAGCTCGATCAGCGGCTTAGCGAAGAGACGACTGTACTTGTGGAGTCATATACTCTTCCTGATGGGCGAGTCATCCGAGTGGGCAGCGAGCGATTCGAAGCCCCGGAGTGTCTGTTTCAACCACATCTGGTTGACGTTGAACAGCCAGGAATCGCAGAATTTCTTTTCAACACCATTCAAGCTGCAGATGTCGATGTGAGAAGCAGCCTGTACAAGGCTATTGTCCTGTCTGGTGGTAGCAGCATGTATCCAGGTCTTCCTAGTCGACTGGAAAAGGAATTGAAGCAATTGTGGCTTACCAGGGTTTTGCAGGGCAATCCTGAGCGATTAAATGTGAGATTCAGTGATCTAAGTAATTTTGAATTCTCGTACTAATGAGTACTACAGAAATTTAAGGTCAGGATAGAAGATCCTCCCCGTAGAAGACATATGGTATTTTTAGGTGGTGCTGTGCTAGCAAATATCGTGAGTATAGTTCATCCAATTGGATCGCGAGTTTATTCTGACATGCATGCAGATGGCAGACAAGAATGACATGTGGATTTCAAAGGAAGAATGGGCCGAGCAAGGTGCGCGTGCGCTCGAAAAACTAGGTCCTAGATAAAAGAAGTTTATGTAGCGATTTACTAGAGCATTCCATCTGACGCAACATCTCTTACTGGGGATAAATTAAGCCATGCCGTGTTTCAGCATTCTATGCGGACAGTCCCTGGTTTAGACACTTGTGGACGAAGACATGTGCTGCTCCTAGCAAATTAAATAGTTCCCTGGAATTCTCCGCCTCAAATTACACAACATTGTGTTGTAATTTTCAGATCTCTGTTATTTTCCGCCCTAAACATTGATATACCTTGCATTTTATGTTAGAAAGCTAACATTAGGAGACGTCTGGGTGACGTTGGCAATACGACTTATACATGGCATGCTTACTCTGTTCTCTCAGAGTTTGAACCATTCTCCTAGCTCGCTTACTATTCGGAGGAAAAACTGGAATGATTGAATAGGAAGAATTTTCACCGTTCACTTCATAGCCACATGGTTCTTTTTCTACTTTAACATATCATAAATTGATTGGTTCTACTATGGACGAGATCTCTGAGCTCACAACAAACTTGTCAAAGCTTCAGAAGTGAATGAGCAACAAATCGGACTATATAGAGATTTTTGTGAGCCTTGCAAGGAAAAATGAAGATCATTCTATGCACTTCGCACAACAGCGAACTTACGTTCCGAAGCTTGACTAACTCTCGCTAGATGTTGACTTTCTCTCCCAGCTTCCATGCCAGGGGCTTGGTTGTGCTTCATAGGATTACGAAAAGAAAATGATGCTCCAGTGCAAAGGGATAAAACTCTCGAAGCCGCCTAATTTTATCTCACGAGTCTCGCATTATTTGTCGGAGATAAAATCCCAGAGTCGATCACATCCCGCAATGCTGTTCAAACGCGCTGTGCTCTGAAGCAACTCATGGGAAAGGTTTCCTGCCAGTGTCACTTTGGTGTCAACACCGTGCACGCAGAGTAGGACTGCCGCTTCAAGGAAAATGATTTGGTTTGTGGCATCGAGGGGCTCTAGGTTTTCTGATTGAATTAGGGTTTGTAACCGCGGTTGACTGAAGATGATCAAAGTCATGTGCAGCTTCGGTAAACGCTTGGGGTGGATTCCGTGGTGGACGGCAGCATTATAAAGGTCTGGTTCATCTCAAAAGGTACAAATCATCATCTTCAACAAACGCCCCTTGTCTTTTCTAAGCCATTTCTGCTGGACCTTTGATAAATCAGTCGACTTCTCTTCCACTATTGTTGAACCCATCTTACAATGGGCTGCGACAGTATTGATAATGGGAATCACAACGTGCCTGGTATCCTAGTCCGACCTGTGCTCAAATTCGGAGTAAAAAATGCGCAAGGTTTGGTCTCTTTGTACGGGTTCTACATGACAAACATGAAAAATCGGGACCAAGATCAACGACCAACCTTCGTCAAGTATTATCCGGAGCTACCTCAACTACCAAATCACGTGTGGATCCCAAAGTCCCATGTTTCTGGTAGTGACGCTCGACTTCTTCCTCTCCTCATTGACATACACGGAGGAGGTTTCATGATAGGTCACCCATTTCTTGACGACAGAGACAATGCGATCTTTTGCCACAAATATGGAATATGCGTAGTAAGCATCAACTATCGAAAAGTGCCTAATCGATTTCCCGTGCCTGTCAAAGATGTGGCTACCTTAATTCAATGCGTACTTGATGATCCTGACCTCCCGGTTGATAAAGCCAGAGTTGCGATTATAGGCTACTCAGCGGGCGGCAACCTTGCGCTCACAGGACCTCAAATGAACAATTTGCACAAGAAGATAAAGGGCGTCGTTGCGTACTATCCAGTCACTGACTTTGTTCGAACAGTACATCAAAGGAAATCGGACTCCACACCACCGCCAAATCGGAGAGATATTCTGGCCCGCGGTATGAAAAACTTCAACTGGATCTATCTTGGCCGCCATCACAAACATGATCTCAAGAATCCTCTTGCATCACCCCTCTGGGCTGAGAGGAGTAAATTGCCTGAGAAAATTTACATTCTCGGTTGCGAATATGATGTCCTCTTTGGCGAAGCTCGAGATGCGGCGATAAGATATGCGGATCTTGAGCTAGCTGAGTCTGAAAAGAAAAGGGAGCCACTTGGGGATGGTCGAACAGGCTGGAAGAGTGGTAATGTTACTTGGGAAGAATTGAAAGACCTGGAACATGGCTTTAATCAACGCTGGCCACTGGAAATTGGAAAGCGAAGAAAGGAGTGGAAGAAGAGGACGCTTGAAATTCATGCCAACGTTGCTGATTGGTTGTTTCGAGAGGTATATATGACCAGGCAAGAAAATTGATTCCTTTCTACAGCAGGAAAAGAAATTGGGAGGGTCCTTTACACCTTAGTATTCCGTAATTGGTACAGTGAACCCTCCGCTGATAGTAAAGCCCCCATCGACCCTCACATCGGCACCATTAACCATTCCCGCTCCATCTTGACAGAGCCATTCAATGGTCCTGGCAACTTCCTCTGGTTCCACAAATCGGCCGGTCGGAATCCGTGCAAGATGATCTTCCCTCTGCTTGCCCTCACCCCAGGCCTTCTTGCCCAGCGCCGTCAATGCTACGGTAGGAGAAACAGTATTTGATGTAATGCCATAACGAGCCCACTCGTTAGCTTGACAGCGTACAAGAGCATTCAATCCCGCTTTTGAGGCGCAATACACCCCATGACCGTCAAGAGCAAGATGTGAAGCTTGACTAGAAAGGGAGACAATGCGTCCTGGAGGTACATTGACCCCACCATTATCCCGAATTTTCTTCTTCATAGCTTGATAGAGGTGAAAGAAAGCGTTTCCTGTAATAAATGGCCCTAGCAAATTGACCGAGAAATTTCTATTTGCTTCCTCAACACTTGTTTGCTCCAATGGCTGTACCGTCACATAACCGGCAGAGTTGATGAGGATACTTGGGAAGACTTCATCAACGATGGCATCGAAATATATTGCCTCGAAAGCAATGGAGACAGAAGATTCGGAAGTGATATCTGCTTCGTATGTACGTATGCCTTCAGGATTGGCGGTGCCGTAGACATCTTGCAGCACTTCGTCACGTCGCGAAGCTTCGAAAGGTGCATACAGGAGAGCTAAACGGCAGCCTTTGGATCGCAGCAGGACAGCAATGGATGAACCAAGCCCACCTTTTCGCCGTCAGTTATGGATTCAACAAATGTGCCATCCACGAAGTATATGCTCGATCTTTTCCTTTATGGTTCAGTCGAAGATGATGCACATTCATGTAAAGAAAATTTATGACCTAGAATTTCGATCCCATTGGGCTCGAGTGATCACACCACCGCAAAATAATCTGACTAGGCCTACCTATCCCTCCAGCAATAATTGCTAGCCGGTTTCTGTATTCTGTGCTTTGGGCCATTACGGCAATATAGATTGAAAATAAAATGCAGTGAAGTAGAGATTTTTTGCAACTTAGTATATACATAAATCCTTTTTCTGTTATGACCGTAAATGGCCTCGACTCGGGGTTTCCATGACCGAATGCGGGGAAACATCCTATTGCTCCACCCTCTTCTTCGGATGACTAGAATTGTACTAGGCGCATGGCGGAACTGATGAGAATGTACTTGCTTTTCAGGAGACATTGTCTTCATAGTTAGGCTGGGAACTCAACCTTTCTATTACGCGTTCAAGGCCCAATATTTCCATCGTCTCAACTAAACTGGGGCCCTTTTGGCCACCTGTGAGCAGGACTCGCAGGATTTGCCAGAACTCCTTTTTCTTGATTCGCTCTCCGGTCTCGCTTTGAGTTTGTGTTACCGCTTTGATAGCATCATCCGTGGCTTTTGAGTATAGGTCCTGGAGATACTCGTTCGTCTCATCTGGGGCGGGAAGCAATCGCTTGTCCACAGAACCATCACGAAAGGCACTGTTTAGGCTAGAGCATAGCGCTTCTCTGACTGCCTTCGCTTTCCTCTCAGCAATGGTCTCGGAGATCACTGGACTTTTAAGAAAGAAGTAAGAATGCGTTCTTGCGAAGTCGACGGCAGAAACATAATTTTTTGCATCTGCGATTAGGACACGTTTCACGTATCCACGATGCGCAGAGGGATTCAAGCCCTCCTCTAGTTTTTCTCTCTCTGCAAATTCTTCGGCCATGACTGTCTGCACAGCACTGCAGAAATTGTCAAGCATTTCGTCTAAGGCCTCCCCACCATTCTCAACTCGTTTCATAGCATGCTTTGGGGCAAGAAACCAAAGTTTGGCGAGAGATACCGTGGGATTCGTATTCGACAGATTGAGGTCAAACTGTGGGCACCAGTTAGAATATGGCAGCTAAAACCTCATAGAGATCTCTTACGTTATGCTCAAGGTCTTTCAAGCTCATATAATCACTTCGCTGCGCATGCGACCATCCAAATAGTGCGAGAAAGTTTATAAGTGCCTCGGGCAGTACGCCGTCCTTCTTGAACATATGTAGATCGAATGTCTTATCCCTCTTGCTCATTTTGGTCCCATCCTCATTTAACAACAGTCCGATGTGGCCAAAAGAAGGTGCCACCCATCCGAACGCATCATATAAGTTAAGATGCTTCGGCGTTGAGATCTGCCATTCAACGCCTCTGATGACATGTGTGATCTTCATATGATGGTCATCTACCACATTAGCGAAATGGTATGTTGGCAACCCATCTTGCTTGATGAGAATGAAGTCATCGTATACGCCCTGTGCTGCGGCACGTCTTGCTGCCATCTCCGACATTATGTATGGTCCTCCAACAATGTCATTATAAGCAACTGGCTTTTCTGGCGCTCTTAAACGCACAGTATATTTTTCCCCGTAAGCAACTCTTGCTTTCGACTCTTCGGCGGAGAGATGATAACATGTTCGATCATACATCGTGGCCAGTCCGGATTGACTTCGCTGCTGACCCTTCTTCTGTAACGTTTCAGCTGAGCAGAAGCAGCGATACGCATGCCCAGACTCTATCAATTCTTCTGAATGCGCCTTGTACAACGCACTGCGCTCTGACTGCCTATACGGTCCATACGGTCCGCCTACTTCTGGACCTTCATCCCAACGAAGCCCAAGCCATCGTAGATCGTTGAGAATGCGTTCCTCGGCGCCTTGTATTGTGCGCTTCTGATCTGTATCTTCTATCCGGAGCAAAAATTTGCCATTTGTTCGCTTCGCTATAAGATAATTGAACAAAGCTGTGCGAATCGATCCGAAGTGCAGGTAACCCGTCGGGGATGGTGCAAATCGTGTTCGTACTGGACCATCTGGGATCGTCGCCCGTCGTCTAGCTTCCGATGAAGCGAAGCGATGATTTTGGCGGGCGATACGCGTGCGACAGTGGCGGCAGATATAGCCTGCGTTGAATAGCTGCGTTGACATTGCTCTACTGTCACGCTTCGACAGAAAGGACAAGGAAAACTACTGTATTATGTCAGCAGTCTCGTCCATGCCTGTGCTCGTTGCATTGGACCAAGTCGAACTTGAACTGAAAAAAAGTTATGCCAAGTGGGTTAATCATTGTTGTTAATTTGATTGATTACTCGAGTTTTCCTCTCTATCCTCCCTTTATTGACCGTCAATCAGTCATTGCAACAACGATGCGTTCGTCATGCCTCTCATGTACACTAGGAGTAAACAAACTTCTGTTGTCCCTAGGTCTAAGTATGCCATTAGATTATTGCACACTTTGCATATTCTCTTTTAGTTGAAATATGCGCTGAGGCAGTTAAATATATAGCTGGTCCTTTTTTTTCTGTGCTTGAGCGCCCTTATGCAAGATGCAAAGCCCTCTCTTTCCGTCACTCTTGTCCTAGTCGCAAGACAATTTTTGCAGTGTCTAGACTGGTCTTTTGCATTTTTTTGAATAGTCCTAGGGACAATCCATCTAGCTTGCAAGTTTTGCGACTAAGTAGATAGATTGCAGCGAAGATCTAGGAAAACTACTATTCGAACTCAAACTTTCAGGTCGTACTCAAACATGTGATTAATCTACATGAGATATCCGCAAATATCAGAGAGTAGCTTGGCAATGGTGTAGCCTTAGCTAATCACTGTCGACGGTGCATTCTAAGGGGCTAGAATGTTTTGTATTTCTGTACACAGCGAACCCCGTACACTAAGGTGTACAATATGACTTGTTGGTTCCTGTCCATTCAATTCAGAAGTTTCTACAGTTTTGCATGCGGCAATTCCCATTTCTCCCTGGCATGGGTGAAAGAGACATGACCATACTCCGTGTAGCCAAAGTTCGCCTCCTGAAGAATCACTCCCCGTTTCCTGAACTCCGGAGTGTGGTGGAATGCATCATGAGCTTCTATCGATTCCCATCCAACCCAAGCGATGAAGCAGTTCTTCCATTTACCACCTCCTTTCATATTCGTAGGGGCTCCCGGTATGGCAACGTCGTCAGTAATCCAGCCACCTGAGGCACCCATACATCCAGGCACAGTAGGCACGATGGTGGTCCACAAGTCCCAAACAGCATTCCAATTACGTCGTCCTGTAGCAAAGTAAATTGCAGTACCCGTATAAGGAGCTCCGCCGCCAAGGGCTCTAGAGCCGGAGGAGAAATGATTGAGTTGCGCATGACGAACTACAACATCCTTCTGAACATCGACTCCCTCTGGTGCTAACTGCTGGGCTGTCTCCAGGATTTGTTTCCATGTTTCGGACTTCAAAAAGTCCTTGTTCTGCTTATTCTTCTCGCGCGCAACATGAAGCTGGACCTTATTCTCGCTCTCAATCCAACGTCCCCAGTACAGTCGTTGGTAGCCAGGCGAAGCTTCAATCTTTTTCAGAATGCTCTCCCAAACTTGTCCGTCCGCCGATTTGGGATCTTCAATTGTCGCTGATTTCTTTACTGGCAGCGTAATCATGGCCGTAGGAACTGGGTCTGGCAGAAAGAGGAATTCATATTGAACATGCTTGGGTACCTGATTTGGTAGTTTGATGTTGGTCGACGGAACCTTCATAGTGGGTACAAGCTGGATTTCGATTTTCCTTGGTCTCAGTTTCAGAATTTCCAACAGTCACCGGGAAGTTATACAATCTTTACGAATGCAAACCAACAAATAGCCGTCTTTCCGAGGATCAAGCAAAGCTGCATGTCACATGCCGGCTCACGCGTCGAGTCGCAACCCCCGAATCATGCGGGGTAGGGCTGACTCCCTATCTTAGATTATTTAGTGATAATACGTCGAATAGGTACGATCGAGCTCACAATCGTCTACAAAATGGACGCGTTCATCGCAAATCGCGTAGTGTCTAATTGTGGATCCCTTGGAAAACCGTGATTTAGCACGTGAGGCGGCTTACACGAGCTCTCTTCAATATTGATCATATATTTACTGGCAAACTTTGAGTTTACAAATACATTCATCTCTCGCTGAAAGTTGTTTTTTCCATTGAGTGTAATTTTGTCATTCCATGTATATGGTCTTGTCAAAAATGCTTAGATCTTAGAAGTCTTAAAGTATTTCTTAAACCCTCCAAAATCTGACCTACGGTTTGTCGGAATGGCTCTTTTGAGCGCCCATTCGGTTATACCAATCTGGAAACTGCATCACTGCGTTAGCACATAATTTTCAAGAACGGTTGGAACACCCGTACCAACTCTCAAACAAAAAGCCAACATGATTCTCGGGTACACGTTCCGGTTCTAGCTTCTTCGACATCGCCTCTTCAACTTCTTCCTTGCTCAAACCATGAGGGCTGACGCTATTGTTCAGCCCACACATACCCCACATGGGCTTCGGAACTTTTGACAGGTCAAAACCTCCACTGATCACACCTGAAAATTCCGACATGACATTGCGATGGAAATATGGTAGTTGGAAGGTGTCCTCCATGACAAACCACCGAGGACCCATGTACAAAAAGTCCAATGCCGGATGGTCTGGCATGCTGGAAGGGCACGTTAAGACCGTGAAAATTGATGGATCTTGATGGTCGTAAAGCGTCGACCCCAGAGGCATAAATTTTCCTAAGTCATATTTGAAAGGATAGTAGTTACCTTGCCAACCCACAGCATTGAATGCACTACCGATCATATTTGCTTTGTGTAACATTCCACCAAACTTCGCATAAACTGTTGTTGGTTCCTCGATATCGACGTACTTTGCAATTGGAATCTCAAAATCTCTCACATTCGCAAGACAAAGTGTACCTGAGACGCCGATTTCTGGTACATCTATATGGCCACTAAATGTCTCCACGATGTGCCCACGGGCAGGGCTGGAGTGAACGGCAGCTCTCCAACGAATTCCGCGTGGAATGACGCATATTTCTCTTGGTCGAACTCGAAGCATTCCCATTTCTGTCTGAATGTCGAGAACACCGAGTTGGGGGACTATTTGCTATGTTAGCTAACCTGATTAACAAATTACTATACGACTGTGTACCTATAAGCCAATCGCCGTCTGCACTATAGAATGCAGATTTCTCATCCATGCTCTTTCCACAGGCGTAAGAGTAATAAGCAATCCCATCTTTGATAGTCGGATCACCAGCTCCACCAATCAAATTCATGCTATCAATGAGCGTCTTGTCGGCCTGGACTTCAAATGGGGGCCAGACAAATTGGTCTGGTAGATGTTGTACGCTCTCTTTCAAGTTTAAAGACAGTGGATGATCCGGTACACGTTTCCATGTTGACTGAGCAGTTGACGGATAGATCCGATATAAGAAAGTCTGGCGATTGTGTGCGCGTTTGGCAGTGAAAGAGGTGCCGGAGATACGCTCAGGGTACAAACCTAATTTATGTCGCTGTGGCAGGTTTTGATTCTTCGGCACCGCGTTGGGTTCTGCTTCTGATCTATGGAACTGTGAGCAATCTCTCCTGGTAGCATAACACGCAACCTACTCATGGTGGTTATTCAGGCCTACAAGGTAGGTGAACGGATCTTCCACAGAAAATTTAGAAGTGGGCATGCTGTTCTTGGTTCGTAATAGTACCGATGCAAAACTACTGTTGGACTGTGTTGCTAGATAGATTTATTTTGCTTGAAAACCGGACCCGGACCCGGACCCGGAACGGATGTATATCCCACTGCTTAAGAAAGGTTTCACGCGCGGCACCTAAGAGCTACCCCGCAAGTCAGCGCGCGCTAGTCAGCTCTCAGTGGAGGGCAAGGTCCCTCTAATACAAGAATCAGTCGGGGAGCATACAAGTTACTTCATCTGCTAGTTGAGAGTCCGCATACCCTAGCGGGAGCATCCGAGAAACCCTAGATGCTAACCGAGGCTCCACAAAAGGGAGTGTTTGCTCGGTAGCGGGAATAAAAGGAACCATTTGCCATTCTCAGCTGTTACCGTGGATCAATTGGAAGCCTCTAGCCTAGGTTGCTAAGCATTTCCCATTTTCGGTATACGAGAAAGGAAAATCTGCCGAATGTCCCCTAACTGTGTCGCTTAAAGAGCAGAAATGATCCAAGTATTGAAATCGTAGCATCATTCAGAACTATCTATCATGGGTGTTTGTGCCTGAGGGATCAAGGCAGAACATATAGGCATAATTTCATCACAGTAAAGTTTTGTCCAAAGTCGAGGACTGAGTGACAAGTTCGTTGAATCTCAACTACCTTTTCGTCAATTAAGTCATACTTTCTAGCGATTACAATTGATCACACTAAGAGTTTTACCGGAGCTTGTGAATTAACTTTAGATCTTCAAATGCTTTCGGCTGATCCCATTTCGTGTTTCATCTCGTCTTCGTCACCTGGTCAGTCATGTCAAGCAAAAAAATAATTGGTCGGTCTGAGACCAAAGATGCAAACGCCTTTTTGTCGAGCGTAGATGATACAGAATCATGTGCGCCCGTGTTTCCACCTCATAGGATCCACTCGGTTGCGTACCATCGAGCGCCGTTGCTCAGTAACCACGACGCCACCGAATCTCTACTGACATGGTTTGACTCGATCTCTGAAAAGCGAAAGATGCCGTGGAGGAAACCTTGGCTTGACCCAGCTGCATTTGATCGAAACCAAGAAGAATTGGAGCGCTCACGATCAGAACGAGCGTATCAAGTATGGGTTAGCGAGATCATGCTTCAGCAAACTAGAGTGTCTGTAGTTATACCATACTTTAATAATTGGATTTCGAAGTGGCCAACCGTAGAAGATTTGTCTCATGCAAGTCAAGACGAGGTACTAGCAGCATGGAAGGGTCTTGGATATTATTCGCGCGCCACGCGACTTCTTGAGGCGGCTCAGCAGATAGTGAACGATATGGATGGCAGAATTCCTGGCGATGTCGAAAGTCTGCGAAAAATCAAAGGGATTGGTCGATACACTGCTGGTGCTGTGTCATCGATTGCTTTCGGACACGCGGCACCCGTCCTAGATGGGAATGTTAGTCGCGTGTTATGCAGACAACTCGGGTTGTATGCTCGTGTCAAAGAGAAAAGTAAAGAAGATCTTTTATGGAAGGCAGCAGCAATGCTTGTGGAGAATGTTACAAGTTGTAGCATTGAGTCTGGCCTCAGCGACATTCCAGGAAGATGGAACCAAGGATTGATGGAGCTTGGATCCACCATCTGTACACCAAAGCCAAAGTGTCACGAGTGTCCAATCCAGTCAACATGCCGTGCATACGCCGAAGGGCAATTACTTGGAAGGACCTCTAGCGATGTTGGCATGCTTGAGGATATCGAGGACGCCTGCTATTTGTGCGAACAACTGGAGCTTGAAGAAGTCGAGGCAGCGGTTGCGAAAGCAGATACTGAGAGCGACTCTAGTCACTTAAGCAAACCAAGACGCAAAAGAACAGCAACAGTGACAGAACTAGCTTCTCGGACAGCAAAAAGTGCAAAAGCAAACACCACTACACAGCGCTCAATACATGATTTCACTACTCTTCCAGGACTGGCGACACAAAGTGCTTCGCCACCCACACATCCTCAGAGCGAGCAAGATGCTAAAGTAATTGCATATTGTTCGTTATTCCCTAAACGCGAACCGAAAAAGAAAACTCCCGAAGAGGAATGTGCAGTATGCATCATTAGACGAGACACAGATCTTGGAGATCACTATTTGATTGAACAGCGACCGCCAAATGGACTTCTCGCATCTTTGTGGCAATTCCCAACGTACAAACTACCAACGAATAGAAACTGGAGTCTAAAATTACGAAAGACAGAGTCACGGATATTTGTTCAGAGAATAGTCGGGCATGACCGCAATGTAAAATTAAGCCCTACGACGGAAAGAGGAAGCGTTACACATGTCTTTAGCCATCTTAGACTACAAATGTACGTCCATGAGTACCGCTTAGGCTGCGATGATAGCATTGCAAGGGAAATAGTGAGTGAAGATGGACCGAAACGTTTATGGGTTAGTAGACAGCGTGTGAGTGATGCTACACTAAGTACCGGTATGAGGAGGTGTTGGGAGCAGTATAGAAGTTCAGGGAACTAAATACAATTTTTTTGAAACTAGGTGTATATGTTGTCAGCTCGTGCCGAACTCGATCGAAGCTTTGACTCAGCATCGCTAGTTGTAAGCCCAGATACAGCGAGGTCTGGGACAGAGCTTCTCGTGTAAATCGTAGACAATTGGCCACTAGCGAACTGTTTTCCATGCCCGAGTTCTGGTCCCGTGGATGAACACACTATCTTCTGTTTCTGAATTGAAATGTATCTGGTCTGGAGCTTGATCGTTGCCCCAGTATTGCTGTACATTTTCTTCATTGTGGGTAATCTTAGATGACTCTCTGCCTCTGACTCTTATCAAATCAGATATCTTGTTGCCTCTTTCATAATAATATATGATTTTCGTAGACTTGTGGTGACCTTCAAACGCCCCATTCACAATTCGGCTTGAGTTTGAGAGATTGTGTTCTGCGACGTTCTGAATTCTGAGCTTGATGATTTCGCCTATTATTGCACAGCCAAAACTTCCAAGCGCTTTACCGAATTTGCATCTGGATTCTGTCAACGTAGGTTTTGTTAATACGGGATTGCAGTGCCTGGAGAGTATCCCACTCGTGCAATGCTCCCTTTTCGCTCTTTTTGATTCTCAAGCTGCTGCCCAGATACCGGAATTGGCGATATCGTACCTACAATTATGATAAGTGATTGCGCTTTCCAACTATCACCAATTACAGGTTTTCTTTGGATGACTACTTCTCTTCCCTCATCGTCGGATACTTCAGGCTTTGTATTTACTCACAGTCCGTGGACCGCGGCGTGAGTGAATGCGCAGAATAATGTTGTACTGAACAAAACAATTGATTACCCATTTGTCGTCTCTGCCACTTTCTATGCGGATTTTCCAGATATGGTTCAGATAGCTTGAGCTTGCGGTTGTGAGGTGTTGGTGGTGGCGTTAAGATCTGTACAGGTGGTTGTGGCCGAAAAAGAGACTGCCGACGGCAAGGATGGCGATCATCTTCTCCTGGGACAATGTTCTCCTTGGATACAATACAGCCCATGTGTTCGTATATATCTCCAACAGGAAGCTTGTTTTTCCCATATACTTTAATTGAGGCGTGCGTGAAATTCGGGAGATGCCTGAGTGGAAATTTGGCGTGAGGAATGCAAAATAGCTCGTTATGGCGATATTCCCGGACCTGTAGCATCAACTTAAAGTTACTCTTCTCTGTTGGCTTCCATTGATTCATTGTTCCAGAAGCTCCCCCCAGTGGGCCGAATCGTGACTAGGAGAATATCCGAGATGCTGCAATTGTCCATCACAACTATCACATCCACACATATAGCTTGTAACCTTGCAAATACATGCAATTCGTGACTGTATTTGCAGTAGTTAAGAAAAGATATCACTAGCTATCTATTCTCTCTTTTATTACCTATGTGACATGCCATTTCAAGATGAGCCCGCAAAGACACCTTTTTTTAACCTTGTCTTTAATTCCTTAAATTTCAATCGCGATTGCCCATGTACATCTCGCTGACACTTACAGACCATTTACAACCACCCGATCTTGATCCTGGTCCTTGAAAACTGCCTCAGTAGTCTCCACCAGAAGGTCAAAGCAGCGCCTGAGATATTGCTCTTCTGTTTGCGTGTTTGCGCTGACAATCCTAATAGCATATACTCCTCCGACAACAGTACTAGTCAAGAAAATTTCACCTTTCTTATTGATACGCTCGTACACCGCTTTTGTGAGGGCGTTCGCGTCGAGCCGCGCTTGCGACTCAGCATCGTGAGTAAAGTCGTTCGTGTATCTCTCATGGCTCGGATCTACGTCAGTAGCTTTTACAAGGTTTTGATGTTGACGTGGTTTACAGCTAATGACGGTTAGGGCAAAAGCAGGGCCAGCAAGGACGTCGAACAAGTCCCCTCGAGATTTAATCAAAGAGTGAAAATACTCGCCCAGCTTGATGTGACTGCGAATAAACTTCTGGATACCTTCGACTCCATACGATCGAAGAACGAACCACACCTTCAACGATCGAAAGCGACGACCGAGTGGAATCTGCCAGTCACGGTAGTCAGTGACTAGACCAGACTCTGAGAATGTGTTCCGGAGGTAGCTTGGAGTGATCGATAGTGAGCTTGTGAGATCGCTTCGCTTGCGAATGAAGAGACAGCTTGGAGAGAGAGAAGTCAGCAGAGCCTAAACTTGAGGAAGAATCTTTGTACCTAAGATCAAAGTTGGTCAACATCCACTTGTGCATGTTAAAGTCCACGCTGTCAAATGATGAGAAAGCCTTGGTGTAATGCTGATATTCTGGGCAAGACAAAGCAGATCCTGCGTAAGCCGCGTCTACGTGAACCCAGATGTCCGGCCAGTCTTTCAAAACTTCAGCAATCTCCTCAAAGTCATCTATAGCACAGGTATTTGTCGTTCCAAGCGTTACAGTGATATAGTATGGAACTAGACCTTCATTCTTGCAATCTTCCAGCACGCGTTTCAATGCTGAGCCTTTCATTCCATACGCATCCTTCCGGAAGACTGGAACCGTTCTGATCTTTGTCCCAGCTATGAGCGCTCCTTTTTGCGTCGAAGAGTGTGCATGCTCACTGCCCAAAGCGACAAGCTTCCCTCTAAGGGCATCCTTTGCGCTTTCCCGCTCCTTCTCGCCCGCATGGCTCTGTGTTAATCTCCGTAACGCCCGTTCCCTAGCGGCGACCATAACTGTGACAACAGCTTCACTCGCAGTACCTTGAATAACACCTCCTCCCTCGGTTTTACTAAGGAAGCATTCTGGCAAACCGATCATTTGGGCAACCCAATCCATCATGACCGTCTCCAATTCGGTGATAGCCGGGCTGCATAGCCAGTTGAAAGCCGGAGCGGAGTATACTGAACTATACAATTCTCCAAGGATACCAGGATAGCTGATATTTGATGGAAAAAAGGCCATAAAATTTGGGTGCTGCCAATGCGTCAAGCCTGGAACTATCAATTTCTCAATGTCTTTCTGGACGGCTTCCCATGGCTGCCCCTGCAATGGGGCTTGTTCAGGAAGCTGAGGTGCAAGATATCCAGGTTGAACATCTGCAACAACCTTTCTCGAGGGAAGGGTATCATAATACTGAATGACTGTCCGTTTTCAGAACTTTACTGACGAATGTTGACGCCTCGAAAACTCACTCTCTTCAATAGCTGCATGTGCAGCCTTGCGGAACTGATTAGCATCCATGACTCTTTTGCGATCGAAATACGATTGTGTTGACGAAATTTAAGTCACACCCCACTGGTATTGTGGTACATTTATACAATGCATGGTTCTGGACTTGTCAACGCCCTACACGATTCGAAGACTTGTGCTACTTTGCTCAATCTGGTAATAATGGTGAGAAAGTGCGGAACTGTTCCGCGTGCAACTTTGTCCCGTCAACAGGATGTCGGTCGAAAAGCTGCACTGCAGTCATTCAATATAATGGGCCATTGTTTAAGCCAACGATCTATTCATAATCGACGTGTTCTTTGTTTCTCACCAAACTGCACATGCCTTAAATTGTCGTCCAGGTCGATTAGGAACAACTACGCTGAAACCCCAAGCTCGGGTGGAACAATTCGTGAGACGGCTTGTCAACTTGGCGGCGTCAATGCTTCGAGTAGTAACATATTATAGAACATGGCTACCTGCGTAGCGGATGAAATGATGTGCATTACAACTCGATTCTAACCTCAAGAAGCGCGCTATGTACTCCCAGCACAAAGAGCCTGAGAATCAACCTTTCCTAGACAACTTTTCAGATGAGTTTATACACAGCACAGACTATCGCAACCGCCGCCTAGCTAATGCTCAGCGTAAACGACTGATTTCTCACGGTCTTGTATTCCTCGCTACCTCATTATTATGGCTGGCTATTTGGCTATATTCCTCGTCTTTGCCATTCGGCGGTTCGCGGCCAGACGTCAACATTCAACACAACATTACATCAAACGCCAAATTGCTAGAATGCGGGAGCTCCCCTCGTGAAGCTCGAGCGTTGGGCTGCAAGTACGACATTTTGCTCAATCACTGGGTCCCAGAGCCGTGCTATGATGAAGAATTCATTCAAGAATACGCAGATGACCAGAGCTGGGCAGCATACATCGACGAAGACTTAACGCAAAGAATTTACAGCATTCACGAAATGTCCGAGAAAGACTATTATTTCACCTCCTTCCGAGACCACGTCAATCATTGCGCTGTTATTTGGAAGAAGCAGTTTTGGGTGCTCTATGAGGAGCGGAAAAGTTTTGACACAATGATTGCCAGTCCAGAACATACAGATCACTGTGCATTGTACCTTAGTGAGGCTGTGAACACGAACTCAACAGAAGCAACAAGGGTTACTGTAGGCTATGCAGGCTGTTGGATACGGGATTGAGTAAATCTCTCACAATTTGAAGCCAACGCCAATATGTTCTAGCGCTTTTTTCGCTATTCTTTTAAGCCTTCCATTTTTCAACCCTACATTGTAGTCATACACCAAAGCGAACTATTGATCTTCCAATTTTTGACTCATTGACCTCGAGCAGATAGTACGACTTTGTCGATATATTTTCCCGGTTCAAGCCTATATGATGAAGGTATTTACGGAAAAGTCCAACGTTACCGTTCCAATTCTTATGCAAACAGTACGACTCAAAATCTTCTTCGACCTGACACCATTTAGCCTCGCCTTTCTGGGAAAGATAAGTTTATTGTCTTATGTTAGTCATCATATATATCTCGAAATACCCTTCACACGAAATAGTTAAATACGGTCCAAAACCTGCTCGTTATTCTTTCTGAAGCCATTTCCCCCGGCCCTGAACGCATTGCTCCGCCCATCTTGGGGTTTCAGTTCAGGCTATCAGACAAAATACGGTAATTTGAAGTATTCATATTACATGTTGCCGCTCACTGCAGGGTTTTTACGCCTCAATCTTGAAGATGTTCGCAGATCATAATTATGCCATCTCGTGGGATCCGGTCATTGTTAGCAGGTCTTTAAGGTCATTAGTTCAGTACTACTCAGGCCGCACTGGCGAGCTCGCATTCTTTGATAAAGGCATATGATAATCTTCTGAGACACATTGCTACACGTCTCAAGGGCACATGTGACTTAGTCCTTACTGCATATTTGTCGTCTACTCAGATCTGGCTTCTCCGAATAATGGACAAGTGTCATACTTTTCAGTTTGAACAAAGTCGAAGCACTTGCGAGTGCGCAGTTAACATGATATTCAATATTCAGAAAGTTCAGCTATACGAGTGCGTGCGACCTGCTTCACACATAGTTGTCAGGAGCTTGTAACCCGTGGCATTAAACTCTAGTTCTTCATGACAATTATTCACTAGTCCCAGCCCTCCTGAGCCGGTAGCCATAAACCGTTCGTCTTAACTTCTCGTCCTATGACAGGGTGAGATTTGGTAACATCATCTTGTTGGATTGTGACATACCCCAGGATCCTCCTTAAACATGACTTTCTCCATAAGCTTCTCAAAAATTTTCTCAACCATAAAGCCTGCTTGCTTCGCAAGTTCAAAAAATGCGAGGTCTTTCTCCAAAAGCCATGGTCTATACGGAGTGAAAAACACAAGGGCGCAAGCATCTGAGCTGTGCTGTAAGGTGTGCTCGATAGAATGCAATAGTTTAACGTGTTCGGAATGGTTAAATAAAAGATCCGCCAATATCAGTGTCTGGAAGCCGGTAGGCTTGTTATTCGGTGGAAGAAGAGCTAGAAGAGAATCAACAGAATCACCCCACAGGTGGCCCTCGAGATTATCAGTTATAACGGTTTTGGAAATTGGGCTAGATCGCGATTTCGACTTACGGTTGTTTCGAGTATTCCAGGGTTGGTAAACGCTGAACACTGTTCAATATTGGTTTTCAAATTCTCGATGAGTTCCGGATCAGGATAATCAGTCACAATAACTCTGTTCGCGCCGTTTAGAGCGCAAATCAGGCTTGGCAGGCCAGCACCAGCACCCAGCTCTAAAATATTACGTCCTTTAACATATTCCGAAGCATTCTCCTCGAGATAGTCGGCTATTGTCCGACCGGCATTCCACAGAAAATGACCCTGATACCGTTAATCACGTTGGCTTGTCAAGTGAAGTAGTCGTATGAAGTACAACGATGAAAGCTTCCTGTCACGGCTTACCCAAAGAGGATTATGTCCTACTAGACGTAAGGTCAGCTTCTTGCCGGAGAGAAGCGTATGTGAGACAAAGGTGGGTTGGGCCTCAGGTTTGAAAAAATCTCTTGGTTCCTCGAACAGAGAAAAGTCTTCACCGTCTTCAGCGTCCGCCATCTGAAAAACTTGTGCACGTCACACAGGGCGAGTTGAATGGTCCGAATAATCGTGTGCGCGGAAGGCTTTCCCGTCGGAACTTAGGAAATTAAACTCCACCGGGGATGCTGAAGTTGGCCTTTTTCATGCAGCAGACATTTTGCGACAATACACGATGATGGCCAATACCGTTTGCTACGCTTCGGTAGAGCGAATTGTATTCGCAAAGTTCGTATGTGTGTGGAGACCAATACGCCCTGAGCCGCGCGCCGTGCTCAGAACTACGCCGGCAGTGCGTAGCAGGTCCCGTAGTCCTAATGGAATCTCTCTCCATCGCAAAGAAAGCTGTCTAAAGGCGCAAGCCTCAACCCCAAACAGCAACATACAACCATTCTCAGTTTCTGTCTTCGTGATAGACGCCTCTCCGTATGATGATTTCGTCGCTGTGGTAGGCGCTAGAAAGCGTGTCATCGTTTTCTTCTGAAACGCCGTTGCCCACAAGTCGCGAGCGCCGACCAATGACAAGAGTCCAAATTCAGGTGGCAAACTCACGGGCAGAAAATACTGCAAAGTCAAAGGTCGTCGGCCTTTTAAGCCCGTCAGACTTGCGGGCATCGTTGCTCAGCCAGACGGGGTGGAAGCCCCCTGTCGTGGAACCGTCCAAGTCCTGCCTCACGGCGATCTGTGGGCCCCAGAAGTGCTGGCGAGGGCGTGCCTTGGACAAAAGACCGAGAGAGTGGGGCCTTTGTCTTGGAGTCCTACGGAGTACAACTAAGCCTTTGCGCACACGTTCGGCAAGTCCTCCACACACTACTCCTTCTCACACCTATTCCAATCAACATTCGCCGGTCGTGGAATCGTGGGGTGCTTTTTGTCTTGATGTACGCTATAAATTCCGCTAAGAGTGTGCGCGAGTAATGCAGCTTGTTTAATGTGAGCAAACCATCCTTCGCAGCTTTTGCTTATATAATAACTTGCTCACGTCGGGGCGCAGACCTGGCTGATCACACTTTCTCACAAAAGCAAACTTTCCATACCAACTTGGGGATACGTCTCGAATCACCAGTCGAAACTTTGACAATATCTTGCACAGCCAGAGGTCTCCGAAACGGAAGGATCAAACACATCTGTTGTCCAGGCTTCGCAAAGCGGGTATGTGCGTATACTTGCCTGTGAGCAGATCTGTCCAGCACCCGCCTTATCCTGCACAAACATAATTTGCTCAATCCACGCTGCGAATCGTCTTGCTTACAAACGCTTTCCCATTCCAGCATCGTAGTTTGATTTTGGCTGCGCTTGAGCACATTGTGTCTGAGACTATCGTCTGCCGAGTGCTCGCAACCGTGTCGCTGGGTTGAACCAGCGCAAGATCTCATGTGCTCTCCCGACTCTTTACACATTGATGCGATTCTCTATTGTTTGCCTTTGCGTCTGCTGTTCCGTTCTGTTGAGCAGATTGTCCACGTCTTGCGCCAGTTCGGGGCCGATGTTCAATCTGCGTGGACCTCAAGTCTAACAGCATGTTAGGGACATTCCGACCAGTCCTTGAAGCATTAAAGAATTACCTCAGCCTGCCACGGGTCTATCACAGATATGCCCGTCATTGAGATTAATGGTGAGAAGAAAAAGGTAGCGTGGTATGTATTCACGGATTTGACTACAGTAGCAACGTCTTGGTCATTACCCACAACTTACCGATGTCTTAGTGGACCTTGCATTCGTGGCCACCGGTCATCCAAGTGTACTCATAGTGATCGTGTCCTCATTGAAGTACGAAAGCCTGGACGACCATTGAGTGCTTGCCCTCACCCTTCAGGCTCATGCGGCTGTCAACGTGCAGTCTTCTACACAGTTCCGAAGGGTATGTCAAGCTGAGTTCTTGCAAACCAGTAAAAATTAATCGCAATCAGGCGAATCAATCTCAACACACGCCGGGTCTCTCAGTTCAAGCACAAGCGCATACAACTCGCCCGCTCCAGCTTCTTCAAACAGAGTGCAGAAACCAAAGCTAAGAAAAAATTCTACCAGCGTGAACACATCGAATGTTCAGAGGGCATTTGAAGTTGACCCTTCAGTGCTTTCACAACACGCAAACCACAGCGTTGACTCTGCCTCAACTACAGAGGTGTCTGAGTCGTCAAGCAATGTACCATCTATTGCTTCAAGTACTAGCTCCACTCCCCAGACCGAAGCTATCGATACGAGCATACAGAAACCTTCCACGAGGACTATACCATCTGAAGGCGGTGATCCCTCAGCTCAGAGAAGACCACTCCAACTAGGCATGCTAGGTGTAGGTGGATTTGGTACGACGTCGGATGAGCTGGGCTGGTCTGGCCCTTGGCCGGCTTACAGCAGCATACCACAGCGAGATGACAATATATCCAATACTCCAACTTCGGGAAGCTGTTGTGGGGGAAATAAGAAGGGGCTGGATCCGATTCTTACTGATTCGGGGGGCGCCTGCTGTTCCTCTAAGGAAAACCCGTCTTTGTCTCGACACATGCCTTCGAGCGATCAGCCTTTCACTCTGAATACAAATCAGATCGATGGTCACGCTCCGTTACAGGCCAACTCGTGTTATCCAAGGCAATTTTCATTACCTGGTCCTGCATTCGAGACGCATGTATTCGCTAGCAATGTTTTCACGGAAGATCGATTTGGCTGTCCTCACCAAGCAAACCACGCCTGCGAGTGTGGTGAGGGCTGCGAGTGTCTTGGCTGCTCTATGCATCCTGCAAACCGAACAACAACTGATTATGTGCGATATCACACTGAATTGGCTATGCGAGGGTACATTGACTCGAGTCGCATGCACATAGCTCCAACGCTAGATTTTGCCCAAGCGTCCCAGCACTTCGGCAATACCAGCACTGTGACCCACGAACAAAGTATAGACAAAGACCAGGTGCCAACACATAATCAGTTCTTAGCTCATGCCGTCCAATCATATTTGCCACAATGGCAGCATGCACAGAATGGCCTAGCAACGCCGACTTTTGAGATGTCTCAATTCAGCCTCCAGCAGGAGAACTCTGCAGCAATGTCTCCACTTACGATGCAACAGTCTCACTCGCACCATCCTCTCCAATCCAGCATGAATGCGCGAGAGCTGCAACGATCTACGCATACGCACCAGTTATCTTTACATGAAATTCACGCCAATGATCACGAATCTCCGAGCACCGAAGATGATACCTCCACGCTCTCACCTTCAGCATTCAGTGTGCAACAATTCAGTATTCCTGGTTGCAACGATGTTACAGGCAGTTGCTTGTGTGGAGATGGTTGCCAATGCGACGGCTGCCTTACACACAATGGTCATGGCAACGCTACTACTGATGATGTTACTGGCGAGAAAGGAGAACATGGCACGATTTCGGTCAACTACACTAGCGCGAATGGGAGTAAAGGATCCGAGTTTGTTCATCGCACATTCGACGATATTTTACGAGACCCGACGTTCGCATCTACGGCCACCAGCTAAACAAAGCGTTATTCTCATGAAAATTCCTACGAATATACTCGCCTGATTCAACTCATCCTTTATTTCGAGACGACCATCCGATGAAAATTAGCACAGGAGGCACAACTTCCGAGGAGCTGGCGTACATGGTAATATCAAGTTCGAACATCGTGCTACAGTATCGCCTGAAAGGATTCGAGAAGATGGTCGGCCGCCTGAGACGATTTATAGATCACAATTGTATATATGAAAAGGAGGGATGACATACGGTTACGGTTACATCGAAGATACCCCGCTGAGCACAAAACAGTAAGCCACGGTTCAGTGGACTTAGTCGATCCAATTCAAATGCATGATTGAATCCTTTTACGCTTGATTGAATCCATGCTGTTGTTGTTCTTGTTGACATTTGCCTCATCCAATGCCGAAGTCCGACAATCCTTGTTACGCTTTTATATGATAGACGCATAGAACGCAGAAGAATAGCATCCAAAATGAAGGCGTTTGAACTAAGGAAGCTGAATCGATATTACGAGAGTAGATCTAAGCGCTTGTATTACTTCTAGTTTGTTCTTCCCAGAAAAGGCGTAGTATTGTGCAGTCCATGAAAACGACAGGCGCAGCGTCAATACCACTTCCTGGTCTGTCAAGCGTTTTTCCCAACTCAAACAATCCGTGTAAATGCCAGAGAAGTCCAGATCACTGTTGAGCACACTGTGGGCCGCCCTCCATATCTTCATCATCCTCCCACTGCGCACTAGTTGCTCTAGGATCTCCAGATCCTGCACCAAAGTCGTCTAAGTCATCTTTTTCCTCATACTGCACTTCGTCAACTTCGGATGCATTTATTGGTGGTCCGGGTCCAGGTAACAAGCTCCGTATTGCCTCGGCCTTACTTTTTTCCAGAAAGAAGTTGTCATCGGGAAATTCGATATTGACAGTGAGAAACAAGTCGCCCTTTGCATCGGTTTTTTTAACAGGCATGCCTTCTCCTTTGACCTTGAGGACCTGCCCAGGTCGGAGAATCTTGCCCTTCGGTGGCGTTATCGATATGCCTCTGCCGTCAAGATGTGTTAAAACCACTCTGCTAAATCCTGTCAGAGCTTCTGCAAGCGTAATGTTGATTTCCGCTGCGAGGTCATCACCCGCTCTAGCAAAAACCTCGTGCTCCGTCTCTTTCAACTCAAATACAATATCTCCTGGCTCTTGGTCAGGTTGCTGGTCTGCTTCACCCTGTATTACTATCTTGTCTCCTTGCCTTGAACCGCGGGGAATGTACAACTCGAGCATCTTGCGGGTTTGGACGACTCGATTGCCTTTACACCTCTTGCACTTATCCTTGTCCTTAAAAACTTCACCTCTACCACTGCATGGGGAACAGATAACCGTCTCTTGCATAAGTCCAATCGTGGTTTGGCGGACCACTAGTCGCTGCCCTGCCCAAGATTATTAGCGTAGAAAAAAAAGGCGGCCAAACTGATGTGCATACCATGCCCATCACAAGCGCTACACTTCTGAGGTTTCGCCTTATCCTTACCACCGCTACCTTTGCATGTTTCGCACACAATATTCTTAGTGCTAGCAAACCTCGTCGTCTTCCCTTTGTAAAGCTCCTCCAAGGTAACTTCGTATTCTTGCTCTTCGTTTGGCCCTTTCCTTGGTACGCGTCTCTTTGCGCCGGGTCCACTCGGCATCCCGCCGCCCATTCCCATGCCAAACATCTGTTGCAGTAAATCGTCCAAGTCTACCTCTGGGCCTGCTCCGCCGGCGCCACCTCCTTTGAAAGCAGCCATTCCATGTGTATCGTACAAGTGCCGCTTTTCGTCATCTGAGAGAATGTCATACGCTTGTTGGACAGTTTTGAAGCGTACTTCTGCTTCCTTTCGCTGCTCCTCGGGGACTTTATCAGGGTGTGACGAAAGGGCAGCCTTGTGGTATGCTTTTTTGATCTCGATTTTCGTGGCGCCTCTGGAGACGTTGAGGACCTCTATTCAATTAGAGCACAAATTCCGATAGTTTTAGTCTTGAAGCTAGGCAGACAAACCGTAGAGATCTTCCTCTTCAACTTCTACACCATTCATGTTGAAGTCGCAGTGTAAGTCCTTACTGCTTTCGATATGCAGCCTCTAGCAAGATTTGCGTCTTAAGAGGTTGTTCGAGACACTTTCGAACTGTTTCATGAAGACAACTTCACGAGGGAACGCTAACAGTGTTTTCGTGTTTTTGGCGCCGATGAAATCCGTCCGCCTATTCGCTTGCCTAACTCGTAAGGCTCAGGTTCGAAAAACACTGACTAAGCAGCATGTGTCAAAAGCCTGCGTTTAAATTTGGCCACGGCACTTCCATCATTTGCTAGGAAATCGAACATGTGCATGCAACAAAGCCGTGATCTTGTTCTGGCAGACCAGCCTTGTATTGTCTTCCATCTGTTTGTGGAGTGAAACTCTGTTCCAACAGATCCTTAACGTGGAAACTCAAATAACATTATGGTCGGTATCTTGCATCACAAACTCCGTAAGGATACGTATTTACAAGTAAATAAATTTAAAGTCCTTACTCCTGTTCACTTTAGCTTGCTCTACGTTTCTCCAGCTGGCAACAATTGTCAGAGCAGAAATGACTGGCGGAGATCCGAGCTGGTCTTTCCAATTTGATCAGCTTGGCCTGTAAGGCTGAAACCCCTTAACGCCACGAACCACGACCTATCCCAACGACATTTCTATGCCGGTCCACCTTTTTTGAGACAGTCACATCTCTCAAAATGGGCCAGCCGCGCTCAACGGAAATGGAATGGAAGGACGTTGTCATCGTTGGGAACCACAGAAACTCCAGTGAGGATGAAAGCGATGGCAACAAGGAATCAGACATCAGCGCGGACGAAGTAGTGGATCTCCGAAACGAAAGAATCTCAAAGGATTTTGCAAGGCAGCCGTTCTCAACGAGTTCGAATCATCAACACCACCGGACTAAGTCAAAAGATGTGGATGGAGATCCGATCACAGCTGTTACGACCCGTGAAGAATTTCCAACATCAGCCCATGGGTTCTTCAAGCATGAGAATCTTACTGCGACAAACACAACGGTGTATTCAGAAAGCAAATCGTTGACGAACAAAAACGTCAATCTCATGGATCACTTGTCCATAGTCATCGGACCTCCCGTGATACTTATTCTCGACCTTGTGGTTCCCTGTGCTATCTATTACTCTTGGCTTCACATCGAACGCAAGAAGTGGCGTCAGGGTGGGATGCTGGGCCCTAAGCCGGTCTACAATGAACATATTCTAGGACTTTCGATCATATCATTTGGCTTTGGCGAGCTCTACATTCTTATTGTGCGGATTGTCCGTCTGATCAAGGACTGGGAAGGATGTGCTCCACTCTTATCAAAACACAAGTGGGAACTCGATGCTACATGCTGGGTATATGGTTCTGCACTTCTTGTTGCACTTATACCCTTCACAGTCGCGACAACTGCGCGAAACGAAGTCATCCCATGGTTATATCTCTGGTCTCCCGGATTTCTCATGGCTTTCCTCGGACTAGTGGCCGTGGTTACCCTCATTCCCATAAAAATCCCGGTGCGAATTAATTCGGATCCGAAAGGCTCGCGCATGAAACCTATTGTATACTATGCGGCTGAAGACTTCATCTCGGTGGACAACTTTCAAGGTCGTGCATTTAGGAAACGGTTCAGACAGCGCTATGAGGCAAATCCAAGAATACGACGGATGATCCTTCATCTGACATTGTTTTGGATCGGTGGTATATGCATGTACAATGGTTTGATCGCCGCCATCGTTTTCAATCTAGAGTTTGAGTATGCGTGGGGCACTAGTCTGGGTGTGTTGTTTGCGTGGATCTTGTCATGGGCTGGGACCACATTTCTCTGGGTGAGGAGGATCGTTGACAGAGAAAAGAACAATGCGAGGCAAGAGAAGGCTAAGCGTCTCAGTGCAATCATGGAGGAGAGGCTGAGCATGATGATTGAGGACGCAAATCGTGGCCAACCAGAAGCTGTGTAGATTGCGCGAGAGATTTCTGCGGGATCATAGTATGCTGGTTATGGCACATTGAGCATTTCGTGTAGCAAAGCATTCAACATCCACATATTAACAAGATGATCTGGATGGCTAAAAGTCATCAGATCCATATACATAGTAGCCAATAAATAGCATTGTCTTTCGGAGTTTCGTTGTGAGCAGGCTGTCTAAACAGGAACCAGACTAGCTAAATATGGTAAAGTGTGATTTCTGCGCACACTCATTTTCGTTGAAACTTTTTGAGCTTCACAACTCACTTGCAACCTCTACGCCAACAACCACTTAGCACATCAATCCCGGATTGATTCGCTACAATGGCCTTCGTAAGTCTTCTCCTGTCACTGACTGGCATTTCAGAGCACGGCTTCGCATCCGAGTACCGAGTCCTACTTTTCGCCTGCGCCCTCCGATGCTGTAGTAGTCTGCGTTAAAACGGGCGAACTAGCGTAAGATGAGAGAACATAACGGAGAGCCACCGTCGCTGTAGTAGTCTCTGCGCTGATACTTTGTGCAAAGATGAAGACGTTTAGCATGAAAGACCCTCGTGCGCGTTCGCCGCGAGGGCAGGCATGCCACGGCAAAATTGAGTGAAGGTCTAGGCTGCAAGTCGCTGCACAATGCTTCGATCATACACTATCTCAATGGTTGAAGGGTGCTGACTTGATATTTTTTCTGCGCAACAGACCAAGACCGTTAAGAACAATGGTGCGAACGCACTCTTCATTATGGCAGGTGTGGATAATTTCTAATATATAGTACAGCGTACTATTCGCGGTACCAAGTCAAGTACAGGCGCCGACGGGAGGGCAAAACTGATTATGCGGCTCGCAAGAGTACGTTTTCGAGATTATTACAGCCTATTCAATGAAAATTGACAAAAATCAGAGCTTATCGCCCAGGCCAAGAACAAGTACAATGCCCCCAAGCACCGACTAGTTGTTCGGTTAGTCTACCTAAGACATAGTATACAAGATGATAGCTAACATTTATCTAGCTTTACCAACAAGGACATCATTTGCCAAATCGTCAGCTCTGAGCTGAATGGTGACCGCGTTGTTGCCGCTGCCTATGCACATGAGCTCAAGCGATACGGTATCACTCATGGTCTCACCAACTGGGCAGCCGCGTACGCCACTGGTCTCCTCGTCGCTCGTCGCACTCTTAAGAAGTTCGGCCTGGATGAGGACTTCCCCGGTGTAGAGGAGCCAGACGGTGAATACACTTTGACGGAGGCAACTGAGGGTGACGAGGGACGACGTCCATTCAAGGCATTCCTTGATGTCGGTCTCGTTCGCACTTCAACGGGTGCCCGTGTCTTTGGTGCGATGAAGGGTGCTTCCGACGGTGGTCTTTACATCCCGCACTCGGAGTCTCGCTTCCCTGGTTACGACATTGAGACCAAGGAGCTTGATTCCGAGATTCTGCGCAAGTATATCTTCGGTGGCCACGTCGCCGAATACATGGAGACGCTTGCCGACGATGATGAGGAGCGTTACAAGACGCTATTCGCTGGCTACATCGCAGACGAGATTGAAGCTGACGGTCTCGAGGAGCTGTACGCTGAGGCTCACAAACAAATCCGCGAGGATCCGTTCAAGAAGGACGAAAATGAGGGCGATAAGAAGGACAAGGAGTACTGGAAGGCTGAGAGTAAGAAATACAAGAAGCCTAAGCTGACAGCTGCGGAGAGACGCGAGCGCGTTAAAGCCAGGATCGAGGAGCTCAAAGAGGAGATGGAATAAAATATGGATATATATGTGCAGTTGCCAGGATGGGAGCTGAAAAGGTCTCGTTCAATGCAATGGTGGCTCGACCAACGTCAATACAAGATAAATTTATTCATTTAGCATAGCACGGCATGGTCAGCTTGCTTCGCGTACGTCGACGCAAGCTACAGTGTCTTCCGTTCGGTGAATAACGGCGGCGTCAGGGAGTGAACAGTCTCGATAGGCAGGACCATGAAAAGAGAAATTGAATCACGGTTTTCCAACGCTTGACGTGATCATGCCAGACACTTAAATTTTCACTCTTAGTGCCCACTTGCCGTCCCACAAAAGGATGTGCCGTAGTCCGAGGTGTACTGCCCTTCTTGTTCCTAAAATAGCTGCAAATGAGTGGACCGGAGGTTTCGGTGATTTACGCTGCTGATGAGAGCGCGATGCGCTTGCAGGTGGCTCTCTGACACTGGGCGCTGCACAGCCAGTGCGGCCACAGAAAAAGAATCATGAGCGACTCAACAGGATCATCCACTACACGGAACGCAGCGGGTGCGCCGCCTGACTCAGGAGACTCGGCGTCGACAGGCTCCTGAAGGTTCCGGGGCTCTGTGAACGTCGGGGCCCAGCAGCGGCAGCTCTTTGGAGGCAGAGCGGCAGCCGGTCCACAGGCGCTCATCGAGCGAAATGCGGCGTTCGGCCGGGGAAGGGCTGTCGTGCTGAGCAAGACGGAACACGGCCAGCGCCGTGCGGTGCTTGAGCCTTGACTATCGAACTCAGGACGGAACAACGGGGGTCTTGGCCAGCCGCCTCCGCACAGATGGCAGAGAACAGGTCCCAAGGACGAAGGCGACGGGCGAGAGGCGGCGAGGTACGGCGATGCTTGCACGAGCGACGGCGTCGCGTGAGCCAGAGGGCGTGACCGCAGGGCTGGCCAGCGCCAGTCCGCGCCGGCGGCGTGCTGGCCGTGGCGCTTCTGCGTTGTACCGTGACTGTGCTCACACCGAGCGCTCATCTGTGCTCACGCCGTGCTTCTGTGCTGCTGCGGCATCGCACGCCGACCTTCATTGCTGGTCACGGCCCACGAGCTGGCTGCCACGCCAAACCTTCGAACCATCCAGCCCGCGCTGGCGTGACCTCGACGGCGTTCTTCTTTGTCAACGTTCGCCCGCCCAGTGCGCCAAGTTCACTAATAAGCTAGTTGGTTCACGCTTGCCTGCACGTTTTACAGCGCTGTGCTTGATCAAACAGCTTGAGCGTTCTCTGGCCTCCTCCCTTTCTCCGTCCAGAAACCCTCTGCTGGGCAAAGAATCTGCTCAGCAAGTCGGCGTCGGCGTCGCCAGCTCGCCTCGTTGATCCCACGCTTCTCCTCACGCTCGGCCACCTGCGTCCCGCCAGCAGGAGGGGTTTGGCGAATGATCGCCGCCCTACGCCAGTGGCTGAACGTCCGCAATTGCGTCTTTCGCCCTCGAGCCCGCGTAGAGCACTGCCAACCACTTGCTTACCGTCATCCTTTGCTGACTAGATTCTCAATTTGATTTGCCGAGACCGACTGATGTAGAAGGCCATGGGTGCGATATAACGCCTACAACATCAACTGTCTTCACGAGCGCACGTCCGCTGCTAGTCCAAGCATCGCACGCCAGACCTTACGCCAATCCGCGCTCGCTCTGGACATGGAGGACATTCACGGCGTCGATGTGAGCTGGTTGCACCACTCAAATAGAGGTAAGCGGGAGTTCACACACAAGTTCGCCCTTTATTTCCATTCTGCGCGTTCTCCTTTGCAACACACCGGTCTTTCTCATGCAGACTTCCCAATGCTTCTGGCTGGCTCGTCTGTCGGACACCCGCTCCGCAGACAAACCATTTCCTCACACGCCTTACCCCAGTCTAACTCGTGTGTTGGATTTTTGCCAATTCGCACATTCATGCTGTTTCATCGCGTATGCTAAACACGTCTCCTGTCAGACAAGCACATACGACTACAGTCGTCGATATCGTCGTCAGGCCAGCTTTTGGAGCCCCCTCCTCCGTCTACGGACCCCGCAAGCCAGCGAGCTCACGTAGAACGCGTTCAAGGAAATGATCTCGGCACATCGCCGCCGATACATATCGCAACAACACCACTTGCGATCAATGAATCGCTCGAACCACTTGCAATGCCTGCGCCTGCTGTACAACTCCCGCAGGCGATCGCAACTCCTACTCCGACCCCACCAAAGGCCGTCCCGCCAAAGCGGCCCTCGTTGATAGGAAGAGCGAGCGGCGACAAAGCTACCAGTCAGATATCTACCGACACCGCGAAGGGATCGAGCCCCCGCAGAATGTCGTGGATGTCCAAGTTGTCCTCCAACCTGTCCTCATCGCAGCAGTCGCCGAACGGAGCTAAGAGGTCGCAAGCCACTCCAGCAAACAGCCACACACCTGTTGCAAGTGCTAAGCCTTCTGCTGGTCATGTTAATGGAGCAGCACCAGGTTCACCAAAGGAAGAAGCCGAACCCAGTCCTCCGCCTCTGCACAAAAGCGGAAAGGAGAGTTTCTTCTCCAATGCGCTAAGGCGACTGTCCAGTAATACAAGTATTGGTACTGGCAGAACCATTCCAAACGGTGGGCTTTGTCCTCGCCGCGTCATGAATATTGACCACAATCGCCCACGATGTCTCCTGCCGGAGCTCGACCAATCGAAGTTGCGCAAGGTCGCATTTTGTGTCGACGTAGAGATTGCCGGTGGCCCTCGCTACAAGGATGACGCAGAGCAGGGTGACAAGAGGAAGAAAAAGAAGGATGCCAAGTTAAAAGAAAGAGGCGAAGGCGAAGCCTTGAAGCATCCACAGGCAGCTGCTGAAGAGAAGGACGCATCTGGAAAAGAGGGGGGCGAGTTCATGGGTACTCTAGATGATTCAAATCCAGAGGACAAAATCAAAGGCGACGACGAGAAGAGCAGTAAGAAAAAGGAGAAAAAGAAGCGGAACGAGGAAGAGAGAAAGGAACGGAAAGAGCAGCGAAGGAGAAAGGCAGAAGAGAATGGTACACTACCGGTACAGATCAGGAGAGACTCTGATGAGAATGGAGTTCCTGTGCCTCCTTCGCAAATTCCAAGGCCTATGGATCGTCCGACAACCGACCCTCTAAGGATATACAGGAGGTGCTGCCAGTTAAGGGAAACTCCTGTGTTGAAACGCATCACAGAGCAGTTGGGCAATCCTACAGTTTGCCATATCGATTCACCAGGCACCGTCACTTGCCTCGATTTGACTGGTTCGAGGCTACAATTTGCAGATGTTGTTACCTTAAGCGACTGGCTCGCAGTTGTTCCTGTTCGCAAGCTCATTCTCGAAGACTCTGATCTCACCGACGAAGGCATTCGAGTCATCATGGCAGGTCTTCTTGCCGCAAAGACTGTCGACTACTTTAGCAGATTCAAGAGAAAGGGCGACATTTCGAATGCCGGTATATCTGAAGAGAAACTAGGGGTTGTGCAGAAGCTGAGCTTGAAGAATAATCCCAAAATTGGGAAAGAGGGTTGGAAACATATCAGCCTGTTTATTTACATGTGTTCTAGCCTAAAAGCTCTCGACGTTTCCATGATCACATTCCCCCCTAGCGTGGAGGCAGCGTCCGGGCCTGACGGCAATTGCAGACCAAGCGTGTCGGATCCTGCAGAGATCTTCGCAAAGGCTTGCTCCGAGCGTCTTGGGGGCGATACTCTAGAAGAACTGATCATGGCTGAGTGCTCGCTCACCCCGTCTGCCATTCGGAAAATTGTTGATGGTGTTACGATCAGCGGGCTGAAGCGGCTGGGTGTCGCCGGCAATCGTCTTGACAAAGAGGGCATGTCACATATTCTCCGCTACATTCGCTCAGGTTGTTGCCAGGGGATTGATCTCGGGAGCAACGACTTACGAGATCATATGGCCGACCTTGCCGATGCTCTGCGCCCCGAGTCGAAACTCTGGGCTCTTTCGCTCGCAGACTGCAATCTCGTCCCAGCCAGCTTAAAACCGCTTTTCCCTGCATTTCTTAGGCTCAAGGATTTGAGGTTTCTGGACCTCAGCCACAACCACGATTTGTTTTCTGAACATCCAAGCGCGTTAGGATTGCTGCGAAAATACCTTCCTCAAATGACCAATCTCAAACGAATACATCTCATGGATGTCGGCATGAGTCCTGCTCAGGCTATCGCGCTTGCTGAAGTGATGCCTGAGAGTCCGCAGTTGGCCCATGTCAATTTGCTTCAGAACCCGCAGCTGTCAGCTTTGGCAAGCGCAACGGATGTGGCAACACAGGAAGAAGCCTGTGCACTATATGCAAGCCTGATGATGGCGGCAAGGGTGTCTCACAGCCTGATCAGTGTTGACATCGATGTTCCTACCAGCGACAATAGCGAGATCGTCAAGGCACTTGCAAAGCAAGTGGTCGCATACTGTCTTCGCAACATGGAGCGATTCGCTGCTCAACTCCCGGAGAATGATAGCGGGCCGGCTCAAGTCGTAAGCCTCGAAAATGGAGAGAGAGGAGAACCACGTATACCGGAGGTTCTACTTCATCTTATCGGTAACAAAAATGGTCAACAGGAGGAACATCCAGAAGATCCTGCTCCGAACGAAGATTACATCGTTGGCGGTGCCGGTGTGGTCAAGGCGCTCAGCTACTGCCTATCAGAGAAGGCCTCGGAACTTAGGGCAGCCAGCACGCCAGCTAGCGGAACCGTCACCCCCAGGACCACCAGTGGTGTTGACATAGCAGCCAGCAAAGCCAAAGAAATGAGCAAAGATCTTCTAGACAGTGCTAGAAAAATCAGGACCAAACTTCATCCAGCCATGCTCAAGGAAGCAAAGTCTGGTGACGACATGGCTTATCGTAAGTCCTCTACAACGCTGTCCTTCAGTACACACTCTGACACTTAACCAGGTCGCTTGTTGTTCCTTGACAACACTCTACAGGGCATGATACAGCGATTCGAACAGGAATACCCAGACTGTCGTGTCACCGAAGAAGAGTCCCCGGTGATGAACAGTGTAGCGGATGACGCTGCAAGCTCCATCTCCAGCCACAGTTTCACTGGACCTTCGAGTCTCGGAGATAGTAACTTATCTTCAGGAACTACCCTCCAAGGGACAGATTCAGACGATGAAGGGGGCTATATTCGGATTTCGCGTCGTGGAAGCGACATTTCCCTTGCATCGCGCGCTCAGGCAAAAGAAGAGGGGCACGTCCATCGTGCGTCTCAGCGTGTCAAGTCGCATATTTTACCTGCCGCTGGTCTCGAGGATGCTGTCACTATGAGTTTGACTGATCCGCTTCGCGAGCCTGAACATCTCAAGATACTCAAAGCAAAGCTGGAAGCCATGTCTTCAGATGAATGGCTGGAGCTGCTGCGAGGTCAAGGATGGGAGTACGCTGCCAAGTCCACGATAGATAAGGCCGAGTTTCTGAAGAACCTGGAGCAGACTGATCCTGGTGAACTGGCTAGGATTCGAGACTTACTTGTGAAAGAGGGGAAAATGGAGCCGCTGTCGTCAGCCCAGTTAGACAGCGAAGCGCATTGAACTCTCATGGTTGAATTTATATTTTGAGTTTTTAAAATTCCGAATTCGCGACATTCTTTGTATGCCGAACGGGTAGAGATGATATCATGACTGTACTATTCACATGCGAGTACCCTGTATTACAGAAAAACTTGTGCTAAATGATGTTAAATGTGTCTCACAGCTGTTCCTAAACGAATGCTTTGCGAGTTCGATAAGAATCGCGCGGCACAATGTTCTTACGACAAGTTTAGCTGCGCAGATAATATAAGCGTAATGCATTCATCCCAGCCTATCAGAAATATGAATTCTTCGTGATTCTGAGACTTAAACAACATAAACATAGTTAGGAACACACTACTCAGGCGCGAGTGCGTTGCCTGAGGTTGCCAAGAGACTAATTCTCCTTGAGAAAGTGCTTAGTGGGTAGAATGAGCCGGAATACTCCATGTCGTACCAGTAATTGACAGCACAGCATAATCCTTCTTTGTTGCAGCTCTGGGAAACTTTATGGTACCACAATGCTGGAAGATAGAGCATATCTCCCGGTTCAAGCGTGACACGCATTGGTCTGCTGAGGGACGAAAAAGCTGTCGCGTTCACTTCAGGCAGGTCGGGGTCCCAGGCCGCAAAAGGTACTTGAGCTGCCGGATTATCGAGCGTCGGAAATAGTTCGACATTGCCCAATTCGTATGCAATACCTGGATAGCGGCATTTGTATGTCGCCGCTGGATGCAGTTGCTCATTGACGCAAGCAGACTCGATGGGGGGCAAGAGAACAAAATGCTTCTGACCCAAGACCTGAACGTATATGTTCTCATATGGATCTTTGTGAAGAGCTGTAACTGATCGAGAATTTCCTAGCCAAAAGTTGACGGCATCTGGGTCTCTTTGCAGGGCAATTCGGGCAAAAGGAATAGACTTTGGCACATCCTTGAACAACGATTCATATTCGTGGCGTAGGTTGTCATTCTCTTAAAATTCAAGTCAGCAGCGAGGTACTGATCTCTTTAGAAGAACGTACGCGTCTGACAATAATATATCACTCCTATGTAACCCAGTCAGTCGTCAACAAATTGCTTGTATATCTTAGACTTACCGTTGGCTCGTTCAAGCTCTTGCTGAGCAATATAACTCGCTGCTTTCTCAAAGACAAGATCGCATTCGTAAGGCTTTACAAACATAGTCGAGCCATCATCCAAGTGCAGCACGGAATCTGCGTTCCTTATCCCGAACAAGTCAGTTGATCCAGTGACTTGAACAAACCTATCATCTCACCCGAAAGGAGTCATAGCCACGTTAACAGATTGACCCCCCATCATGTTAGTTAGGTAACTGAGATTCCAGGACTTCACCGCTGGCCATTCTCGCGCACCACATCGCACGACAAACGGGCGATTGCGAGCAACATAGCGCATGAATTCCAGTGGACTTGGTTCTTCTTGAAGCTCGTCAGGCGACTCTACATTCAATTCATGGTAGCTAGCAATCAGCTCTGGAAATGGTAAGCACAAGTAACAACGTCTGTGTAATTTCTACGTTACGCTGAAGCTCAGAGTCGAGAGTTGACATTTGAGAATATTTAGTACGGCCTTTCAAAATGGTCATTACGAATTTCAGAATCTCATGAATATTTATACGCACGGTCGCAAACTGTTCATTCTAATTCCGAAACTGTCAATTATGGCCTCAGGTATCAAAGATGTTGGAAAGCCCTGCTGCTTTTGTGAGGGGAAAATCGTTCTTACACAAAGTCCACTTTTGTTCGAGCACCTAGGTTTAACTTAGGATGACTTAGTCAATAATTTAGTGTCTCCAGATAAGTTTGAAATTGCTGAGTACATATCATATACGGAACGAAGTATGCTTCTGCATTCTGTCCGATGGCAGATGTGAAGCGTCGTTTCGACGGTCAAAACCAAGTAGCTTCTGTGACGTTTAGACTGCAGTCGCAGAATATCAAGAGCAGATGCTGTAACAAAACGAGCTTTACCAAGTGATTCTTTTCGAAGGCATAGACATGTGATACTTATTTTCTTGTCTCGGAGATTTGATGATTGCGAAGTTCGTTGTGTTTGATCCATTTGCCACGACAATCTTAGTTCCCCCTTTCCTACCAGCGTTTATAACTTTATACCTAATATCTGTCAAACAAATTCAACTCAGAGAGGAAAACATTATTTGGCCAATTGAACCCTAGGATTGATTCGATAGCAACATTTGCTCCAATTTAGAACCAAATACCTCCATGCAGACGATCTATCATAACAACACGTTCAACGGTGTAATATTTCGTCTGTGTCTATGTTAGCCAGTAAAAGAGTGTCCGAGATTAGGCTGATGTCATGCTATCCATGTGTTCTCTTGAAAATTTAATGGGTCTTAAATTTTTCTTGAAATATATTTATCATCTTTAAGGTCTATGCACACATATACAGCTTGACTTTCTTCAGCTTTTACCGAGACCAACGTAAAGCACTCAAGAGAATTGTATCCCAGCGTGAATGCATGGTCCTTCTGGCCGAAGGAAGCAGCAGCGCGTGTAGGATAGTCTCGTGAAGAAGACAAACGAAAATGAACTATGGCGTACGCAGTGTTCACAGGTTCTGGTCCAGAGGAGTCCGAGATGCCCAAGCCCCGATAAGAAGGTGAAAGAACCGATGGAGAGAGATGTACAGTGACTCATTTAATATGATTGAGGAGCATGACAGAGCAATCTCTCGTTATGCTCTACGGAAATGTCTAAGAAGATCTTGCACGTTACCATGACTGAGCGAAAACGTGAATCGAAGCGGGTGTCGTCAGTGTCGCACTCGCCCAGAACAATCAGATCATCCACTTGTCCACGATAGTGATTGACGAAGATCCATTCACAATAGTCTGCATATACGCACATGAATGAGCCGATGAACCATTCTGCAGGATTTCACGGCGTCCAGGTCCGTAACGCTGTCGTTCCTAGATCGACCTTCGTGCGATCTACAAAGCTGACTGTAAGGAGGATGGGGCGTATCGCGGGCTCAAATTACAAGGGCCATGTTTCTTTGAGCGCATACAAGCAGGGCTCCTCGTGACAGATGCGCGATTGTTGGCATGCTGCAGGCGAGCCGCGGAGATCGTCGAAGGCGTGAATAGACGGCGCAAAAGAAACCCGTGAGTAGGTCAGGTGGCCGATGGCGCGCGGTGAGGAAAATTGAAGCAGAACGACATCCAGATCAAAGTAACCAGCCAGTACCTCTCAGGACTCAGGCAGACGGTACACGGCAGCGATCTACGCATGGGAATCATCGCGCGCTACGCACTACAGGCCGTTGATCGTGGGCAAGGTCCGGCGTTGGCTGCGTGTTGGACCCACCAAGTTAAGGAGTCGAAGGCAGGGCTCGGCCCTGTGCTTCCCCAGCGGCTTAGGGATGTAACGCTCCCTTCTTTTCTGAGGCGGAACTGCTTCATTTACCTTTTGGTTCGCCGTTGTCAACTTCGTCCTTCGACTTTATCTTCAAAGTCTGACGCACGGAAAGCCTTGTCACACGCCCTTCCTGCCTCTGTACGGACACACTTGGTCGACGCTTCTCCTCCTGCCTGCACCCCATTACTTACAACGCTACCTCCGTTACCGCCCGCGGAGAGTTTCTCTCCGATCACCGACAGCAAGCTCCGCCTTGGTTGTGGCAGCTCCTATTTTCTCAGAATACTAAGTAAGAGGTGCTTGCTGTGTCGCCTGATCCATCACTCGCTGAACCTGGAACATCTCGCTTGTATCTCAGCTCGGCTCCGATCCTGTGCCGCCAGAGTCTGCCTCATCGCACAACCTCAATAAATAAACGGATGGCATGAAAACGACGCTCTACTCGTCTTTTACCGCGCCCCGTCTCTTGCTGTCTTCCACCTCGGCCATCTCGGATTTGTCTACGGCTTCAATACGGCAGGCGTACTTTGGCAGTCATGGCCGACCGACCTTCCCCTTCTCCCCCCACAACGCCGCCGTCTGGATTGTCAAGTGTAGAGCCCTCCGTTCCCGAGCCATCGCCCTCCAAATTGATTGCCGTTCATGAGGAAGAAACTTCAGAGACTGTTGAAAGATTCAGTCGGCTCTTGCTTGAGGAGCAGGACGATGCGCCATTGGAAATGCGGCATCCCCGCCCCTTGCCATTTACCCCACGAGCCTCGAATGGTCAGTCTCTACCCTCTTCACTCCTGCAGGCATCTTCACATACCTCTCGTCCGAGGAACCGATCTCCGTATTCAAGATCTCACTTGCGCTCTCAGTCAAGCTCTGCGTCACTGGCTGCCCCACCGATGATGAGAGCGCACTCCTCTCCTGTTTTTGCGTCGTCGTATGTTTCATCTTCACCTTACGCGAGGTCTTCAAGCCCTCTGCGTTCACCGAAAAGAGTCCGGAGTCCACTTGGTCTAGCTGGAGAGGACGTGTACTTGCCTCCAACGACTCTTTCATCGGATATTGAAAGCATTGATGAGGACCATGAGTTGGATATCACACCAAGGCCACCTGAAAATCGCATGCCATCAGTATCTAGCTCCACGGATAGCTCGCCTCTCCCTTTATTCCACGGTAATACTTTTCCCCTCAGACGTCGACGACCTGCTTCCCCGCTCTATCATGTCACCTCAGTCGGGAACAATACGCCCACATCAACGCCACAATCGCCATCGTTGTCTGCAACAAAGTTTAATGAGGCGTTTCCTAATGATTTGGCATATACACGTTCATACTCATCCGCATCATCTATGCCCTCCACACCTACTTCACTGCGTTCGCGAAGTCCGAGTATATCTAGCCTGGAGACCATTCCAGATACTCCAGATGCCGAAGCGGAAGCCATAGAGGCGGAAAAAATGGATCGCCTAAGAAGGGCTTCAGAAGGCGGCAGCGAGTCATTCAGACGGCCGAACGCAGCTGGTTTTGCCAACCGAGACAAACGAAAGAGATGGAGTGTCTGTGGTGCAGAGAAGAGAAGTGATCTCAATCTAGAGACCATCTGGGAAGACTAAGCGCCTCTCTGCTCCTTAAGATGTGGACGTCTTCCCGCTGCCGAATCATCAGGCTGTCAAACAAGCGCCATATATTTACAAACTGCTCACGAATAACGCTAGGGAATAACTTTGTTAAATTTCTACCAGGCTTGTACGGCGCAAGGACGTAGACCACACAGCCTTGTATACACCGTTCCGTCGTCAATCTATTGATACGCATGCTACACAAAAGCTAAATGGATCCTTCATAGGACGGGGTTGTCATCCGTCTAGTTGTTCCGTACGGCCTTCCAAAGACGTTTGTCCGAAATACAGCTCGGTTCGATGTTCAACTCACAACATCTAATCATCATTCATGGACTCAGGGCATGTTCACATTCGTGTTGTCCTTGATGCAGCATCATGTCTTTTTTGAGAATATTTTTTGGTCTGGGGTTTGTGGGAACGGTGCGGAAGAGTGACATGATTCTCATTTGGCATGAGCACCGGCGTTATTTTCAAGACCCCGCCGTGGTGGTGGGTTGATACCCAGATCGTTACCTGATTTACCAATTGCGTGTTGAATTTGAACGCTGTCATTTTTAAGTTCAAAGCCTAGCATTAAAATTGAATTGATAGCCCAAGATATATTTCTATCTTACGGAATTGCATCTGCCTGTCTTTTGCTACTATAATGGCCTTCTCCGCCAATGGCAACCATCGAAACGGCCTAGCAAGCTCGTGCATTGGCTTAGAACCGTAGCATGTTTTGCGACGACAATGCGAACATTTAAAGAGTCCTACTTCGCATAAATCGCAGATTGTCCAAGCAATCGTGCCAGGAGGTAAGACACTTTTCTTATGTCACGGTAGTCTTGATATCTTGCGAGACCTGAAACTGGCAAGAGGTCTGATTTCATTTCCTGTGACCTATGCCGTGAGGCTGAGCGCTATGGCCAAGATTTCCGATTTGGAGAGGCCGTTGGAACCAGCCAACCTGAGCGCTATGCAGCGCGATCTCGCGCTTGTGCCTCTGCAACCATAAACCACAGTAACACGACAAAGCCTAGAGATGGCGTCAATTCTCACCGACGAAGATAATGAAGACTTACAAAGAGCCATCGCTATGTCTCTTGAGAGCAATCAAAAAGCTATGGCTACGGCGCAGGACCATGAAACCAATAGCAACGCAGTCAGTGCTGCACAGCTTGTACAAGTAGTGTGACTGACTATCACAGGGGCCAACGACAAGCTCGAGGTTTAACGCCTTCCTTCGCAATCTTACAATGTCAAATCATGAACATCTTACGTCAACTAAGCAAACTGGCTCAATGTCTTTCGATCGTAAAGCATTGGAGCAAGAAAGACTTGCTCGAGCGGCATCACGGAGAAGGCAAAAGTCAATATCGCCGCCACCGCGAAAACGCGCACGAGTTGAGGATCCAAACACGCGTACCGAACTTCCAGCAATTTTATCGACATTCCATCAAAAGATTTCGGGAGGGGCTGTCGCCTCAAGTGCGATGCATTGTGCTCTCCCTTCAGGGCTACGTTTTCCCTTTGGTACAATTAAGAAGACCTGGTCAGCAAGGCATACCTCAGATGAACGTACCATCAAAATTGAAGACATAATTGACAAGAATAACGTACATACCGCTGTGCTGTCCTCGTTCATGATAGATCCGGACTGGATACTCTCAACTAAGTTTAACACTAGGAGGACCAAGTTCTATATGATACTGCACGCAAAAACGCAGGCTGAAAAAGCGATGTTGCGTGACGACTTTGACGGATTAGATCAGGCTCGATTGTGCATGCCAAAATTGACCGGAATGATTGGTTGCCAGCACAGCAAGCTGATGTTGCTCTTCTTCTCTGGTTTTCTACGCGTTGTCATACCCAGTGCAAATTTAACGGACTATGACTGGGGTGAAACCGGCTTCATGGAGAACTCCGTTTTCCTCATCGACTTACCTCGACGACGGGACGGCAGTGAGGCATCACTGGAAACATTGCCTTCCTTTGCACAGAGCCTGCTGAGATTCCTTAAAAACCAGGATGTCACACAAGATGTTCGAGACGGAATACTCAATTTTGATTTTAGCAAAACCGAGAGACTTGCTTTCGTGCACACGTCTGCAGGTTCTCATTTTAATATGAATATGCACAGTACCGGGCTTCCAGGCTTGAGCGCAGCGGTACGCGAGCTCGGTCTCGAAACAGATGAGGATATCCAAGTTGACTTTGCAGCGTCCTCAATAGGAAACTTAAATTACCAGACTATCAACTGCATCTACGAGGCTGCTCGTGGTAAAGATATCACAACAACAGCCAGCAGCGAGCGCATCAAAAACCAGAATGCCAAAATAAAAGCAAACATGAGAATCTACTTCCCCACACATGATACCGTTAGAGAAAGTCTGGGTGGTCCAGAAAATGCGGGCACGATTTGCCTCGATTCCAGCTTTTGGAAGAGTGCTCATTTCCCGCGAGATATTTTTCGGGACTATCAATCCACACGAAAAGGCCTTTTGAGCCACAATAAAATCTTACTTGTTCGAGGCAAAAAGAGCGACGGTAGCCCAATCGCCTGGGCATACATTGGCAGTGCAAATTGTTCAGATAGCGCTTGGGGCAGGATGGTCGCAAAAGAGGCAAAAATCAATTGCAATAACTGGGAATCTGGAGTTTTGGTACCAGTGGAGAATCCGCCGCAAGATTTAACTGATCTGACAAGGACTTTTGAGAGCATACTTGACGTACCCTTTGTGTACGGAGAAGGGAAAGGTTTGGAGTATTCTGGTAAAAAGCCTTGGTTCTTCAAGGAACACAGATTTTGATGTCTGTCCATTCATATAAAGACTTGGGTCAATTATGTAATTAACTAATCAAGACCGATCTGCAGCTGTGAATTCAGAACGCACATTTAATCTATGCCAGCTTCGGACATGTCTAATAGGACTTCAAGCTCAGCTACCTAATCAACGATATGTCAACAGCTTGCGCTTCATCGGGAGCTTCAGAAAAAAAATCCTTGATCAAAGGTAAAAAGTTACGTACGTAATATATATATTTCAATTATATTTATCCAGATTCATGACCATGGAGATTTGATAATAATGTATGCTTCCAAGGCAAAATTGAGTTGTTCACGCTGTTGGCAAATATTACCTATTTCCTTTTTACAAGCACACTGTTGCCTAAATTTGGAAATTCAAGATCACTTCGCCCTTTATCCCGCCTGATTGATAAGCTGATCGTGTGGAGCATGGTAAATAATCCAGATTAGACGCCTTTTTACGTTTAGTGACTCGATCTAAATGCCTTCGACCCTACATGCAATCCTTAGTAATAATGTAACATTGATTTGGGCTTCAGATTCGAGCTCCTCGAACGCATGGAGGTGGCTTGCGTAGCGCAGATCTTAGCGGGACATCAAGATTCTCCTTTCAGTCCGGCACGACCAAAGAACTCACACAATCACAGATAGTCTTAATAATAGAGATTCCCCCACGACAACACTAATGGCCATGGCGATGTCTCGCAAACCTTCTCACCTCGTGGGTTTGCAGCCCCATCCCGCAAACATAGATGGC
Source organism: Verruconis gallopava (assembly GCF_000836295.1). NCBI lineage: Eukaryota > Fungi > Ascomycota > Dothideomycetes > Venturiales > Sympoventuriaceae > Verruconis > Verruconis gallopava. The sequence continues at coordinate 567,261 of NW_015622152.1, forward strand.
GTACCAATCCTGGCAACGTCTCCAGTGCCTACGTACAATGGCTCGCGTGAAGCAAGGAAACAGTTACCGTTGAGCTTAATATTACTCATAACCTCTTATGTAGGTATCACTGTCGAATTTCGGGTGTTGTTAACTCATTCACTAACGTCTAAACCAGCTTGACAATGTGGGTGACATCGCACGCGTAACGCGCGCCTCAAGACTATTGTATTACTTGAACCTTCCTCGCTTGTACGAGCATGTCACACTCCGCTCTTATCCGAACATACGATACTTCGACGGGCAACCCGAAGGCTTAGGAGCAGGCAGCCCGTTTGCCATGGGTCTCGATGGGCTTGTGTCTAGACCGGTGGCTGGCTATGTTAGGACACTGACGCTCGTAGGCCATTTCAAAGAGCACAGAGAAGATGAATTTGAGAAAGGCCGAATACCCGACAATACTATGATGCTAAACATTGTCATAAGAGCAGCAATTGACAAGATGGACAAACTCGAGAGCTTTAGGTGGGAGCTCAGTTCAAATCCGATGAAGACAGTGTATCAAGGTCTGTCCTCACGAGCAACGCTCACGAGCCTCATCATCAACTTTCCGACCTGCAGGATTCCACGGCCAACAGTTATAATTCCGGGAATTCCGAGCTTGAAGTACCTGCATCTGAAAGGCATGGACCCTTTGTGCTACAATGACGATCCAAGTCTGCTGCTACTAGAAGCAAAGAGACTGGAGACATTAAAGCTGGAGTGGAATCCACGAATGCGTCGAGAACGCGAACCCAGCATACAGTTATCGCTCCTATTTGGACGCTGCTTTGCTGCAAATTATCGCCTACCAATAAAACATTACGCAATGAAGAACCTGTTCGCGCGGAAGGAGGCCATGCTTGACTCGATAATGAATCCAGCAACTTTTCAGTCGCTTACTGCAATCAATTGTATGGACCCGCACGATCCTGGGACTATATTCATTGATTCCACATGGATGATGAGCAGCCATATGGGCAAAGAGTTCACGAACTTGAAAAAAATTAGAATAGACAAACTTGATGAGAAAAGGGCAGAACCATTGACTGAATTCGAAAACCTTGAGGAGATATATCTGATTAACCGGAACCCAAAAGCAAGTCTCCCGTCCTCGGCGACAGCTTCGACGAACGGGATATCTGCACCAGCTTCGCCCGATACACCTATTACGCCAATAAATGCCGATGTACCCAAGCAGCTCATAGCAATCGGTTCAGAATATCTCGCGGCAATCTCTTCACGTCACGGGAAAACACTAAAGAAGCTGCTCCTTTCTGATCGATGGTCATTGAGTCGCGAAGTGCTCATGAATCTTGTCCGTGAATGTCCAAATCTCGAACAGCTTGGTGTGGCCATCGACAAGGATATTTCACCTCTCGAAGATTTGAAAGAAGTTTGTCCAAACCTGAAAGCACTTAGGACATTGCTCCGTAGAGACAACCCTTTTTTTGCGACTATAATGGAGATAGATATTGATACCCACTGCTTTGGCATCGGCGCAAGGACAGCTGGAAAGGAGTATGATAATTTTCGGTGGTTCGGTATTGGAGACCTGTACTTCCGACTTGGAGACGTCAGGCATTTCAAGGATCCAAAAAGTGGACAGATACGCCCAGTAAGGGTAGTTACGCCTGTAAGCTGGGACGTTATCAAGGATGTTGAAATTTGGGGGGAGGATACACTTGATCTTTAATGGAATGTATGGTACTAATGCTGAGTCTTTTAAGGGTTCTATATGATGGAAATGCAAGGTCTTTTGTGCAGTAATGTGTGTGGCGCTCATTTCCTGCCAACCCAACTAGATAATAATGCCCCTGATGCAGTATCACTAGCTTTGATAGTGATAAGTATTATAGAATCATGAACATTCTTTGTTTAATCAGGCAGGATCAAACATGATGTTATTAGGAACCCTTTCCTAATCTGACAAGACTTTTGTGAGGGGTGGATGTAAGCGTGATATCAGGATGGGGAGCAATAAGTATGGATTAGTATTAAAACTGATAACTAAGAAGTTAAACTAAGGTAGATACTATATATAGCTTAAATACTGCTTCTTCCTAGAGTATATAACCTGTGGCCTAAGCGTAGCTATACTATATATATATTCCTACTCCATTCCTTATAACTCTTCCCCCCCTTCCATAGTCTGGTCCCCAGACTTGCTAAGGTTATATTCCTTTATTAATATAATATTATATTAAGTATATTTTATCTATTACTTCTACTATTTATTATTATTATTATATCTTAATATTATACTATATATATTATTATATTTATTACTATTATATAATAATAATATTATAGTTTTAATACTTAATAAAGATATAAATTCTTTTATATCCTAAAGTTTATTCTTCTACTATTTATATATATATATAAAATGGCATCTTTATAGTGGTCAGCTGTTTGTTTATTAAGGGTAAGACAGAGTTTATTAATACCTTACTCCTTAGGTATAGGTTATAGGTATTCCTTATCTTATTCCTGTAAAGGATTTAGGCTGACCGCCACTTCAGGGGGTAGGACACTCGATGTCAAGGCCTTCCTGAGGGTGAGAAAATTAAGAGGGAGAGAGAAGCCTCCCACAGATGGGAACTATAAAGAAGCTTAGAAGTAAGATAAGATAGTTAGAATAAGGGTATAAAAGAAGATAAAGTAAATAGAGAAGAGTAAAGTAAAGATAAAGTAAAGTAAAGTAAGGTAAAGCAGAGCAAAGTAAGGCAAAGTTCTATATAAGATAAAGTAAAGCTAGTTTTTCTATTATCTTATTCTTATCTGGAGCTGTTGTCTCCCTTTTATCTTTCCTTATCTTTCTCTTCTTATATATCCTTACTATATTATATAATATCTAAAACCCTTACTCCTATATCATATAATATCCTTTAAAGTATAAACTATTTTCCCTAATATAATTCCCCTCTTACTATCTATAAGCCTAACCCTAGGCTTAAAAAGATATATAAAATAACCTATATAGTAATATATCCCCCCTTTTTTTTCTTTTTTTTTTATTTTTCTCCCTCCTTAACCAAGTGTTTATTCTGTAGGTTATTTATTATTAATTTATCTTCTTTAGTAATATTATCCTCTGGTAATTATTTAGGGAATACCTCCCTATAATATTATTTAAATCCCTTTCCTAAGGCTTAGCCAGGTTTCTATTATAAATACTTTATAATACTCTTATTTCTAAAGGCTACTATTTCTATAAAGATAAACTCCTGATAGCGCACTCTAAATTCCCTAGCTATAGCTTCTTTAGCTACCTTAATTATTTTTTTAAATCTATTATAAAGTATATTTTTAGAAATGAAAGCCTTCTTCTATAAAGTATATTTAACTAATGTCTATTATATTTTTCTAAGAAGTACTTTACTTATAGTATATTATAAAGTAAGATTAACTACTACTGGAAAGGTATATAGAATTTTCCTATACTTTACTATAAGTCCTAAGGATATAACTAGGCTACTTATCTTATCTTTATATACTACTAAAAGTTTACTCTAAGAGCCTGCTTTAGGAATTTTAAGTATCTTATTATTATTGCAAACTGTAATAAACTAAAGGAGGATAATCCTCCTTAAGCTTATATAAGTATTGCCTTCTATTAAATTATAAGATATAACTAAAAATATAATATATATATCTCCTATCTTATAGGATACCTTTATCTAATTAGTCTTAAATCTCTTAATCTTATAATTTCCCCAGTATTCTTTACAGATCCTGGCTATGAATCCATCTCTAAAAGTTATACTATATTCTTACATTATATCTCTCCACTTACTCAGCTACTATATGTTATATATCCCAGGCAAAATTTCTATATAATTATATATATTCTCTCTATTAAGGCTTAGAGATCCTTAAATCTAATTAAACCCCTAATAATCTTTAATAAGTTATTAGAGGTTAATATTAATATAATAAAATCCTATTTTATTACCTTAATCCTTATAGCCTATATAATAGGGATAACTTATTAAATAGGAAGCATAATCTGGTTAAAGTACTATATAGAGGAGGTAGTATACTATATTACTCTTTATAAGCTACTAACTTAAGCTATAATATATATTTTATAGCTATCCCTTATAACTTATTTATAAGAGCCTATTAATCCTCTTATACTAGTAGTATATTTTAAACTTAGCTCTCATCAGCTTGAGAAGTAAGAGGCTGTAGGTAAGATCTCCCTCCTTAATACCTCCTATTCTTATAAAGTAAAGCTAATTAAAAGTAAGCAGAATAATATTTTCATCTTTTTCCCAGGGTTTAATAAAATCTGTCCTTAGGAATTACCTTAAGTTCTATTATAGATATATAACTACTTAAGAGGCGATCTATAACCTTTACACTTCTATAAACCTAGATTCTATCTTATATATATAGATACTAAGAAGATTTTATAAGTTTACTAGACATTTAGATAGTAGGAACTAGTTATAATATCTTTTATCTATAGCTATATCACTAATATTTGGGAATCTTAAAGCTGTATATAGGTATTTAAATAGGATAATATATATTAACCCTAAGATATATTTATATATTTTTAAGGCTTATGCAGTAGCTTAGTAATATTAGAAATAGATAAGCTGTTTTATATTATTTTTATCTAGATTATTAATATTATTAGGTAGTAATCTTTATAATTCATAAGTAACTTTATAATACTATATTACTAAGAGCTTTCCAGGAGTTTCCTAAGCTACCTATACTACTTTATTATCTCTTACTATATATTTATATTATCTTAGCTTAATTCCAATACCTTCAGGCGCTGAACTTATAGATAATCTCTCCTTTTTTATATAGTTTAAATTTAGTAAGTAAGACCCTTTATAGAAATATTTTATAACCTATTCTAAAATAGTTAATAGCACTAAACTCTATAAATTAGAACTTACCCTTTAGCTATCAGTTATCTCCTATTACTACTTAGAAGGAGGTAATATAGTAAGAGAACTTAATATTAAGCTTAGGGATTTTAACTTAACTCACTTCTTATATAATATTTCCCTAGATTTTAGTATCTCCCTAGTAAATATAATTAGTAAAAATTCTGGATAAAGCAGTATCTTTAAAAGCTCTTTTCCTATAGTAGGCTATAGTAGCTGTTTCTCTATATTACCCTTTTCTCTTCTAAAATATTTTCCCTCCTCAGTCCTAGCATTATAAATTAGGTTATATTTACTAGAGTATGCCAGAACCACTCCCTTATCTTAAGTAATATTTTTCTACTCTTAGAAGGTCCTAAAAGAGATCTTTTATAGTTTATTTTCTAAATTAAGGTTTATATAAACCCTATTAAAGTTATCTTTAGAGAAATATAAATTACTACTTATACCTCTCCTAGAATTACTTAGTTTATGCTTTAATACTATATTCAACCTCTAAATAAGTTATATATATAATAATCCTTTATTCTTTCCTAACTTATAATATTAAAGAATTAATCTTAGTATATCCTTACTAGAGAGGATTAAGGCTACTCCTTCTATAGGCTTAGGGTACTTAATAAATACTGTGTGTAGATCCGCCAGGACTTTAATAGTTAATAGATATAATATTTATATCTTTAAAATTAGGCTTTTTTTTTTATTCTATAATTTGTAGCTAGCACTAATCATATTTATCCTCTAATTATTTAGGTTTGGCCTCCAGCCATATGTTAGGAATACTTTCCCAATACCGGCTGGCTTCACCAATGTAAGCCACTTCGGAAGGGATGTTAGGAATACTTTCCCAATACCGGCTGGCTTCACCAATGTAAGCCACTTCGGAAGGGATTAGCTTCCTAGAGCAAGGGAACAATGTATAACCAGAGCTTATTAAGGAAGGAATATAATAAGATAGTTACATTTGTGACTTAGAATGGTATGAGCTTCAGAAGTATGAGAATGTATTCAAACTAACTACTAGCTACGCTAGACAGTTGAATTACGAAGACTGAAATATCTGTAGAGACAGGACGTTTATATAGACCGTTTTCCTGATATCCTTATTGCCTTGCTCAT